>NW_019154108.1:5844201-5981125 GCF_002288905.1 Enhydra lutris kenyoni | reverse complement strand
GGAGGGGGAGGAGGTATTCCCTCACCTGGCAAAGGAGGGGGAGGAGGTATTCCCTCACCTGGCAAAGGAGGGGGAGGAGGTATTCCTTCACCTGGCAGGGGAGGGGGAGGAGGTATTCCCTCACCCGGCAAAGGAGGGGGAGGAGGTATCCCCACTACAGGAAGGGGAGGGGGAGGAGGTATTCCCACACCAGGCAAAGGGGGAGGAGGAGGTGGTAACATTTCTGTACCAGGCAGAGGAGGAGGTGGGGGGATGGCTGTACTGGGAGGAGCAGGCCCTGTTGTGCCAGGGAGAGGGGGAGGTGGGGGGAGCATCATGCCCACTCCAGGCATGGAGCCAGAAGACTCTATACAAGGCAGAGGTGGTGAGGGTTGGATGCTATGGCTGTTTTCAAAGGAAGAGAAAACAGAGTGTTGCTGGCTGGTTTCAAACTCAGTATGAAGAGAAGGATGGGAAGGTTGTGACCCCGCCTGTCTTTGATTGTCAGACCAGGGAAGGGACGGAGGTGGTGGAGGCAAGGTGGGTTGATGTGTGTCAAGCTGTACTGATATTCGCCTTGGAGACACAATCAGAGAGATCTCTGAGCAGAACTTTGTCTGAGGTCCAGAAGGTGAGGAGGGCAGAACTGAGTCTCCATGTTCAGGCCCTGGGGGGCAGGGAGGACACTCTGATAGTGCATAAACAGGAGGCAGTGTTGGTCTCCCATGCTCTTCCGTCGGGGACGTCTGGATGGACTTTGCCTGTAAAATCCTTTCATGCCGTACATCCTTTTCTCCTAACCTGAGAGCTTCAAGACAGACACCTTCTAAGGGTGCCACTCTATTCTGAGCCCCGTGATGGCCGCTGGCCACGTCCACATCCAGGGCAGGGTACTGCTTCTCCAGTGCGGCTATCTTGGTCCTCAGATCCTCGATGGTCTGTTCCAGCTGCTGAATGACAGTTGCTTGTCCTTCAGACTTCATGTCAAGAACTTCCTGAGGGGCAACAAAGTTAAGTGTAGTTAAGAGAAAATAAGGATCAAAAAACATTAAAATAATGTTAAAACTTGCCAAATATATTTGTTTGTATATATATTTGCCAAATACATTTGTTGTAATACTTCCAGAAAGATCCCTCTGTAGAAAGATGCTATTAGTATTTCTATGTATCCCCTCTTCTCCACCCTTTGACTTCAAAATGCTTTACATGCATTATCATAAAGTCCAAAGGTCCTTGTTTGTCTCATCTTTAAATGGTATCACTGAAGATTAGCAGACCACTGAGAACAGGAGAAAAAAATTCTGAATGACAAACCAATTTATTTCCAAGACAGCCTCCTCTCATACCTGCCCAGTAACACTTGCTCTTAACATACTCCCAAAAGGCATTTTAAATCCTTAGTTTTTTAAAAAGTTCTCACGACTTTTTTTTTAAGATTTTTTATTTTATTTATTTATTAGAGAGAGACAGAGAGAGAGAGAGAGCATGAGCACAGGCAGACGGAGTGGTAGGCAGAGGCAGAGGGAGAAGCAAGCTCCCCGCTGAGCAAGGAGCCCGATGTGGGACTCGATCCCAGGACGCTGGGATCATGACCTGAGCCGAAGGCAGCCGCTTAACCAACTGAGCCACCCAGGCGTCCCAGTTCTCACTACTTTTTAAAGGTAGTCACTGAAAGATATCTCCAATAAGATTATTTGAAATAGCTTCGATATCCGTATGCACGTGTATCATTTCACTTACATCATGTCTACTGCCATTTTAATCTTTTACCGAAGGCACTTCAGAAAGTGATACCTGTGACTCTGCACAATTTA
The DNA here is from genome assembly GCF_002288905.1 of Enhydra lutris kenyoni. Lineage (NCBI taxonomy): Eukaryota > Metazoa > Chordata > Mammalia > Carnivora > Mustelidae > Enhydra > Enhydra lutris. The sequence continues at coordinate 5,979,332 of NW_019154108.1, read as the reverse complement.
TAAAGACATCTGATAACAACTGCGCCAAGGTATGGGTCACCTCTAAATGGTGTCTTCCTTTCCCAAGGCACAGAATCAACCAGAAATCCTTTAAGAAAAATAGAATGCTTTGGGGTCCAAAAAGGGGGAAGCCCAATGGGTAAATTAAATATGAATAACAGATGAACAAGATGGAAAAGAGAGGAATAAGCCATGGATTGGGAAAAAAAAAAGTAGGAAAAAAGGAATAGGAGAAGGTAAAAGAGATAGGAGGACAAACTCTAGCTGGGGTCATGCAGACCTGGATTTCCTCATTCAAGGCTGGAATACAAGGCAGGGACAATGTGGGAGAGTTCTCCTACTGAGAGCTATTTCTCCAGAGTGTCCCAGGGCTTTCCATAGATTAACCCAATAGGGGCCTCCAGAAAGAGCCATAGTCCACAGACACACACATCTATTACCTTCCCCACACAGGAACCTAAAGCTGCCAATCCAGATCTGCTCTTGGAAGAATATAAGAAATAATAAGAAATAATGAAAGAATAATTTAAGAGATAATACCAAAATTATGTTAAGTGTAAAACTAAACTTATATCTGGCTTACCAAAGGTTAGGGGATCCAAGAAAACTCTCCGCAAAATAAAAAATAAAATTTTTATTTCCCCTTTATTAAATCCAAAACAAATACCTACATAACCCACCTGCAATGGAAAAACTGCAGATGAACAAGAGAGAAATGTTCTTTCTGTAAATATATTTACAATACTTACTATAAATGAAGCATTTTTGGTGCTACGTGTGTATCTGTTAAAAATCTTCAGAGCTAGTCCCCCATCCTTCCCATAGGGAGTAAAGAATCTATAAACTTAGTAGTTTTAATACTAACCCCTGTTACCTTTTCCCTGGAAACTCTCTTACTGTAACATTTAACTTGCTTTAGATCAGTTATGATGCTTTTTGAGAAGTACAGAGACTTGTAAATTCAGAGGTATGCTCCTTACATGAGGTACTCTATTTCCCTATTGTCATATAATGCTGCATGGCCCTTACTATGGAAGAAAAGTGAAAAGGAAACTAATTTGCTTTTCAACTAATAAAGGAATGTAATTCACTTTAAACAGTTGGTCAAAAATTTGAAAGGCACTTGGTATTTACTTGTAAAATAGATATTCATATATGTATTTAGATACTTTTTTGTTATTTGTCATCAATGTCTACACAAAAGACTAAAGTATTACAAAGCATAGTATATTTTCTAAATAGTCCATGGTAAAAAAAAAAAAAAAAAAAAAAAAAAAACCTATAATGAACAGTATCTTTTTTGACTACTGTACTTCACTCCACTCTCCAATTAAGATGCTAGTAATTATAGAACAAACCAGAAGCCAAAAGACTGCTCCCAAATTAATCCCAATACAACATATAATTATTCAGTACTTCTTCCTTACCCTAGATTAGTAAAATGTATAGATTATTTTCATTTCTCTGGCATAACCTTCGAAGTAAAAAGATTAGGTGATGAAAGGCACACAAAAGGTAAATTCTGGAACAATTTTCTAAACTCATTTCTTAAATTACTGAGGCCAGCTCTTTTTCATCATAGATTTGAATATAATGAAAGCACTATATGACCTCTCCTTCATAAGGCCATTACTCTCAGGAACAGGAAACATAATAGGCTTTCCTAACACAAAGGAGAAGAAGACAGAGAAACTTAGACAATATGCCAAAATGGAGGAATTCATCCCAAATGAAACAACAAGATAAGGTCATGGCTAGAGATCTAACTGAAACAGACAGAAGTAATATACTTAATGGAGACTTTAAACAACAATCATAAGGATATTCACTGGGCTTGAGAAAAGCATGGAAGACTTCAGGGAAACATTTACCATAGAGATGAGTTAAAAAACAGTCAGTCAGAAATGAAAAATGAAATAACTAACATTCCAAACAGACTGAATGTAATGAACCCAAGGATAGAATAAGCAAAGGAATGAATAAGTGATATAGAAGACAAAATAATGGAAAATAATGAAGCTGAAGAAAAGAAAAAGAAAAATTATGGAACACAAGAACAGATGTAGGGAACTCAGTGACCCCATCAAATGTAATGACATTTGTATCATAGAAGTCCCAGAAGATGAAGAGAGAAAAGAGGGAGCAGAAAATTTACTTGAGGAAATCATAGCTGAAAATTTCGCTAATCTGGGGAAGGAATATAATGAAAGCAATACAAAAGGACATGAAGGAGAAGGAAAAGAAGAGGAGGAATTAATCCTAAATCATAACACCCTAGCACAATAGCAATGTCTACATTTCTTTCTACATGGATTTATGCTCCCACATTTACAAGCCAACTAGTCCAACATAGCACTCAAAGCCAATTATCATAGAAGGTCATAGTACCAGTGACTGGAAAGATTCCTGAGATTTTCAGCCTTTCTAATTATTTATACAGCCAACAGGAAAAAGGTTTTAAAAAATCCCATTAAACATGATAAACCAGAAAAAGACTTTTTAAATGGAATCAAGACAATTTGGCAGTTACTGTGGATTGACTTTCCCAATCTCCAGCTCCCTCTCCCTCTATGTGCAGAAGAGAAACTACATTTACAGGCCCCCTTGCAATTACATTCCTCCAATTAGATGCAGGTGCACTGAGATTTAGACAGTGGAATGAGAGAGGAGCCATGCTCCAGTGTCCCTAAATGTTCTGCTAGCGATCAAGACCTGCCAGTGGAAGGTGCTCTGGAACAACATTCCACAGTCTGCTCTCCAGTTTCCAATGGTAGCCTCAACGACTTTAGCTTCCCTGGTATACCAGTTGTATATGATCCCTCTGAAAAGTTTCAGCCTAGAAGTGGATCTTTCAAACTTTTTTTTTTTTTTAAAGATTTTATTTATCTATTTGACAGAGAGAGAGAGACAGCAAGAGAAGGAATACAAGCAGGGGGAGTGGGAGAGAGAGAAGCAGGCTTCCGCCCAAGCAGGGAGCCTGATGTAGGGGCTCGATCCCAGGACCGTGGGATCATGACCTGACCCGAAGGCAGACGCTTAATGACTAAGCCACACACGTGCCCTGCTTTCAAACTTTCTAACCTTTTCATGAAAAAGTTCACTTTATGTTGTAAACCCTGTTTAATATATCTAGTATGCTGTCACATAGACAGCATGTCCACACAGCCCCTTGGGAGCCATTTTCAACAGCAAAACTGCCAACAAAAAGCACAAAAATGCAAACAACATGGCACTAAACAAGACCATGAAAAGGACCCTCGGTTATAAGATGAGAATTGAAATAAGTAGGCAGAGTGTCACCTCGCTTCATCTCCACTGGGAGCGTATGTGTCAAACGACTCAAGCGCTTTGCTCCTCTGTGGGTGTTTGGGAATGACCAGGAAAGCAACTGCAGTATTGATTTTGGAGTTACAAATACATGTTAGTGAGGAGGAAAATTTGCAGATACGAACTCGGGCGGGGGAGAGGATAAATAAATAAATTTTATATATATGTATATATATATATATATATATATATATATATATATATATATTATTTTTTTTTCCAGAATAGAATATGGAGGGACAAGGTTCCTCCTGTAAGCACCTTGAGGTGATCTCTAAAAATGGTTACACTACTCACTTGACCCAGAAGATCCTACAACATCATGCAAATCAAGAAGTTCAAATTTTCTTGTTCACTTTAAGAACATTATTGAAACCACCCAGGGTATACATATGGGAAAAGCCACTAAGTATCTGGAAGATGTCACTTTACAGAAGCAATGGGTGCCATTCCATAGTTACAATGGTACAACAAGTAAGTGTGCCCCGGCCAAAGAGTAGAACTGGACACAGGGTCAGTGACCCAAAAAAGAAGGCTGAATTTTTGCTGCACATGATTAAAAATGCAGACAGTAATGCCGAACTTAAGGGTTTAGATGTAGATTACCTGGTCACAGAGCACATCCACGTAAACAAAAGTCCCCAGACACATACGCCCAGATTTGCGGAGCTCACAGAGTAACCCATACATGAGCTCCCACTGCCACACTGAGATGATCTTTACTGAAAAATAAAAAGTTGTTTCTAAAAGAAGAGTAAATTGCACGGGGCGGGGGGGGGGGGGGGGGGCAAGAAAAAAGATATCCCGGAAGAAAATAAGGAAACAAAACCTTACAGCATATAATTAAATTCAGCATAAAATAAATGCAAATAAAAGTGTTTTTTTTTTAGTGGTAGGAAAAAAAGACCCTCTCTTCCTTAAATAAATAAATAAATAAAGCAATTATATCCTTATTTCTAAAACAATTTTTTTCTCCTAATGGTAAGCATGAACAAATTGTTAGAATTAAGATGATATAAGTGTTAATTTTCTACAGCACAAACTTCCTGGCAGATGTATATAATATCACAATATATGACATCTTTCATGAAAAGATGGTCATTTTTTTATAGCATTGCAGAAATTCATCCTTTTCCCCAGTGACCTCTGACAATCCTCTGATAAGCAAACTTATCTCTTCAAACATAGATGTACGTCGGAGATCGTCTTTACCAAATCAACTAACTCCATCAGGTACTCACTGATCCATCACTTTTCATGTGAACCACCTTCCCTGACTTCAGGAAATTCTACACCTTCATCTCATCTTCCACTCTATTTGCATCATGTGGTTAGAACATCCACGAACAGTGACATGAATGGACGCTGCCACAACTAAAGCATGGTAGATAGTAACAGATAGCCCAGGTTAAGGGGGGATAGATCTGGGGTTGGACCTAATTTTACAAGTGGTCAATTTATTAGAGTATATTGTTCTATTACATATCTTACTTGTTTTTTTCTTTCTTTTTTTTAAATTTATTTTTTAAACAAAGTGATCACTGAGGGCACTCAGATAAGAAAAAGATGAGAAAATAAGGGAGTGACACACTCCCTACGCTTCACAGGTTTTCAAATGTAAAATACAGCAAGAACCAGAACAGGGAAGGGACAGAAGAAACAGGAGAACAAAACTTCAAAACTGACTTTGCAGTGGATATGGCAGAGAGAGCCGTGAGGCGCCAGGAAGGTGGTGAAGTTGACAACTTCACAGAGTCAACAGCCGGCAAAGACGGAAGGCTGACATTTGTGGAGGGAACTGTTTTGTAGAGATAATTATTATAGTTAAAGGACATGGGAAAAAGTTGGAGTGAGAGACTACCTGCTTCTCACATTAATCCCAATGTAGAGAGAACAAAACACCAATTTGCTGAAATCCTGATTCCCCTCTATGACCCTATCTCTACCTTCAAAATGCCAGCCCAAGTCAGTGTTACCGCCCTCCTTTTCCACTGCAGGAAACAGAAGTTAAGCTCACCTTAACTTAAGCTCAGGCTTTCACTGATTAACCCATAAAATAAGGTCAGCCATCTATTCTTACAGAGTAGCCAAATGTACGTAAGATTTTTGGTTTTGAATTCAGCGGAGAGTCTTCAAAGAATCTTATCTGACCTTCCTTATCCGGGGCTTTCGAGCAGGGCTGGCTGCTCCCAGGGTACCACCGATTCCATCGCCTGCGACGCTCTCTAGAGCTATTTGGTGAAGGCTGTGTTGCCTATAAGCAGTGAAGGGTTGGTTTCTATTTGGGTTATAGTTTTCCATTTTTTTCAAAGATTATTAAAGAAATTCCCATGGTAAATAATGGTTATTATCAAGAAAAAAATACTGTCTATTTTCTGGCCACTTGAACAAAAGTCCTCTCAGGGCCCACCCACAAACTCAGATTTAATCTCAAGAGCCTGTTAGGCGCACTGTGGTCCATGGAAAGCCGTCAAGTTGAGGGCCTGTTCCTTGTGTCCTGTGCCTGGTACTTAATCTTCTCCTCACGGGTATAACTAGATACAGGCCTATCAGATCCTCAAAGGATTTGACAGTGCTAAAACGTACTTTCTATTATCTCTAGACTTCTGCACTTTTTAAAAAAAAGACGGCATTTCCAGTAATTGCGCGACCGTTTACCCAACACTAATGGTTCTCACTATTAAAAGTTAAAATAAACAAAATTTTTAAAAGGAGAGTAGGAAAAAAGTAATCTTTATAATTTTGCGCACAATCCAAATAATGGGTATAGACCTATAAACGGAAGAAAGTTAACAAATCTATTTTAGTTATTCAAAACAGTATCTAATATACCTTATATATTACCAAAGTTGAGATTATTTGTATTTTAAAGTATTACTTCAATCCCCTAAATCATTATAAGTAGTAAAGTCCGCCATCCACTTTGGCTGAACAATTATATACAATACATCAGCCAAAATTCTTCTATTCCTGTATAATCTTATATGTGGGTGGTGACAGTTAGTTTTATAAATTGTTTGAACACTTGCATATCACAAAATACAAGTTTCCATGAAAAAATAAAATGTTCACCAAAATTTTTTTCGAATTACAAGATTATCTGATTCCCAGAAAAAGAAACATTAATGTAACATTAAGGCTAAAACTGTCAAAAAGGAAGCCAAGATATACTCAACTAAAGCTTTTGCTGAAAAGTTAATTTGCTTTGTCTTTGAAACTTTACGATGTTTATAATGTAAGCAAGATATTTTCGGAGCCTGGAATATAAAAAGACTATTGGTCAGTTAACACTGTGATAATTTATTCTGTAAGTGTTAATATGAGATATGAAATTTATTTTCTATCATATTCAGATTTCCAAGTTCTGCTAAATTCTAAGGCCATGTTATTGCCAAGTTAGGATACCTCTAGACATCTGTAAAATATAAATCCTACTCTTCACAGAAGCATATAAATTCTCTATTTGTCATGATCTGAATTCTAAACACCATTCTAATATAAGGGTTTTGAACAAACCAGGGGCATTCCAGATTTACCATAAGCCAAGACAAGCTACACATGATTCTACAGGAAAGGAAATCCAGATTTTAAATAGAAAGATTTTGGATAAAAATAAAGTACCAACAATTTCAAGTTTGAAAAGGAATTTCAAGAAAGGAGGGAACATCAGAACATACAGTAAGTAGAAAATAACTTACCTAGGTCTTCTTAAAGCAGAACATATTGTGGAAAAGAAGAGCTTCACACACAGAGAGAGCCCAGATAGCACCTCTGGGACCCTCACAATGAAAAGATGATCTAGTGAAATTATCATAGTGTCAAACTGGAATCTCTTCCCATCCCTTCATTGCAGGGATGACAAATGTGAGGGAGAGGGATTCGTTAGAACTCATAACTGGCTGTATTCCTTTCAACATCTCTTTATTGCTATAGTTGATAACAATCTGATCGATGGAAAGTCAACACCATTATTCCCAAAACCAAAGCAGAAGTAATGTGTTTGGGAAAGGGGGTCAGGAAAAAAAGAGTAAGAAACAGTCAAGAAAACTTTCCTTCCTTCACACCCAACTAATCTCCAACATCAAAGACTTCATAAAAAGCAAAGCTTGGAGGACGTCAAATGGGATGGATTAGAAACGTTAGCCAGAAAGCTGCCTTTCAACCTTGCCGTTCTCCTGCAACTGCTGTCCCAGTAATCCCTCCTGTTCTTCTAATTTTATACCTTCTCCTTCCCATTTCTTTTACTCTGTTCCCTCCTTTGGACTTTTTTTGGGGTGTAGTTACTGTACACTTTGGGGTATAGTTACTGTAGGTTCGCTAGACGAACCTACAGTAACTGAAGACTTTGTCCTTAGCCTACTATCCTCTCTATGTACGTTGGGAGAGGACACCAATTTTTATGTGTTTAGTCTTCATCTCTATATGATTATTTCCTAGTTTTCCTGTCCCATCAATACTTCACTTCCAAACTGCAATGGCTTAGCTATCATAGCTTTTTGATTCCACTACATTTTCCTTAAATGTATAATGCATTTATTTCCAAAGAAATATTAGCTCCCTGCCTTGCAGTTTGCCTAGGCGTACTAACATCCTTCCATCACTTTTTCTAATCCTCTGGGCTCATAAGGTGTACCAGAATCACAAGGAGGACTTTTGAAGACACAAATTGCTAGTTCTGACCCTCAGAGTTTCCAGTTCCATAGGTCTGGAGCAGGGCCTGGGGATCTTCTTTTCTAACCAGTTCCCAAGGAATGCTAACGCTGCTGGCCCAAGGACCACACTTTGAGAACTACAGTCCATGCCTACCCTAGTTATGGTGTTACCTTTGGCTAACTATTATTCCAACCCCAGGCTGCTGCCTTCCCTTTCAGCAGATCGGCACATTAGCTCAGGTTCTCCTTACCTGACCGAAGGGATACATGGAGAGTTTAATACCTGGTCCTCCTTCCTGGCTCTCCTTTCCCTCCTCCCATTAATTCTACATTCTCGCGCCAGGTAATTGTACCTTAAAATACCAACTCGTGTGCTTTCTTGCTCAAAAACTTATGGCTCTTATGCTCATATGCTAAGCATAAGACATTTTAAATCCCCTACTTGATTCATAAGGTCTTCACAGCTTATAAAGAGTAGATATCCTATTACCTACCCTACCCTACTACTGTGAGGGTCACATTGATACAGTCAAAGATCATTATTCACAGTTGTTACGCTCTGTAGAGTGAATAATTAATTAGTGAACGCTCAGCCATAGATCCTAAGGAAAATGCAGAGTTCGGTTCCTACGAGCCTTTGGCCACGACATTTTCGTCAACCGATAGATACATAGCCTTGTTTTCTCTACGTTTCTGTTTAAAGTCACTTCTCATAATATATATTGTGGGTTTTCTTGCCTTTGTACTCACACAAGAGCACTGTACCTCCCGTCTGAATGAAGCGTAACTAACGGGTGCGTGGTCACACTCTCCAGCCCGAGGGAGCGCCAGCCACCCCCGCCGCACCACGCCCACAGGGCCCTGTCGACAGTGAGACCAACTGGAAGCACAGAGAGGCAAGGAGTATGGCACCACATGGATTGCAAGAAGGTATCTGTTCATAGTATGAGCTGAAACGAGAAGGCAGAGTGTCACCTCGTTCCCCCTCGGCCGGCAGACGGCACTTAGGGCAACTCAAGTCGCTTCCCACTTTGCTCATGTCTCCAGATGAACGTGAAGGCCTGTGAGGACTGATCTGCTGGCCACAAATACCACGGCTATGTATTCTGCAAATACAGCACCTATGAATAATGAGGATCAACTAAACTATGAAAGCGACTTTCCAAACCAGATATAACAACAATACTAGTAACAGCTAACATTTTGAGAGCCTACTATGTGCCAGGAACACATAAATTAATGCACTTAAATCTATGCGCTTAAATTAAGGCATTTAAATCTCATGAAACGCCTTATGATAAAACTTTATAGATGAGAGAACTAAGGCACAGAGGGTAAGATACTATGCTCAGATTTGCCAGTTAAAAGAATACGTGGTATTTATGCCCAAGGAAACTGGTCCAAAGCCCACATCCTCAATCACCATGTAGGAATAGAGGCAAATTTTCTACCACTCCCCAGGAAGCACCCTCTGCTCTAATCAGTGTGGTCTCCCACTAATTAGCCATTCATCAGATATTTCCTGAGCTCCTAAAACATGTCAGGTACTCTGTTCGATACAGAAAGGACAAAGAAAATAAGGACAGTCTCGGTTATAAGGAGCTCATGTCTGAGACATGCAAAATGCAACCATTATGGGAAAGTAAGTAAGTATAGGGGTCCCAGGGTAGGGATGCCAAAAGGACTCTCCAGATTGAAGTCTAAGGGAAAGTGTCTAAATGGAAGTAAAATTTAACATGAATTTAGATTAATAAACAGGAATTAACTAGATTTTAAAGGGGGTAAGGGTAGGAGTATGAAAGAAACATACAAAAAGAGATATGAAGGATCCCAATCTTAGGTTATTTTTCAGAAAACTGGGGCATTTTTTCAAGGCTGGAACCAACCAAATGTAGGAAATGGTGGGTGGGAAGGCTGAAGACGGAGGATGGCAAGGAAAAGCCTCCATGTCAGACTCAGGAGTCTGAATTTTCTTTCTCAAATGCTAGGAACAGTCATTAAATGAGCCTTAGTAGATATCAGACATAAGTAAATCTGGATTTTAGAAAGATGACTCAAGGCATTGTGGAGGAAAGATTAGAGGGGATTAAGAGAGGAAATACAGAGCCTTCCTGGGGACTATCCCAGCGATCCAGATAAGACCGGCCCTGCGCAGAGGCCCGGGAGATGCCAGAGGAATAAACTGAGCCATTTCTTAACATCACCTGGTCACCTGGATGACTGTGCCTGCCCTGTCCTTCCCCAAACCCCCCAGCCAAAATGCCACATTCACTTTCACTCTTGTGCCTTTTTTCTCTTTTCTCATCTGAAAGTCTCAGTCTCCTTCCCTCCACCTGTCCAAAAATGATCACTCTGAAGTCCTGATCCAAGCTGCACCCTTTCTGAGAAGTTGTCCTTAATTACAACTCAACAATATTCCTCTTTTTCCCCTTAAGTTCTGCAAAACAATATTATACTAAATGCCTCAGCAGAATTATGTGACATCTAACAAATCATGTCCTGTATATGGAGGCACCTGGGACCTCATAACCATGTGTATATCCCTCAGTACCTGCCACAAACACCTTGAACACAGCACTTCAACAGATGTCCAATAAAGGATAAGCCCCCTTTGTACGTTAAGAACTTTTATCGGCTCAGCTCTTCGAGCTGCTCGAGCTGTTTATCATTCTCTACAGGACATCAACAACGCCGTCTGGCACAAATGAGGTTTACACCATCTTAACACTCAACAGAGCAAAGCTATAATCATTCCACCTCCCAGCCCTAGTAAGAGAAAACAAAGCGTAATTCTTTCCTCACATTCTCATCTCAAATTTTAACTGTTCTCCAGATGCTAACTTCTTTTCATTCTTAAAATTAACAGAACAGTTTTTCCTCTTTATTTCTGGAGTTAAAATGTCTATATTTTTCTCTGAGCTAGATGGGGGTTTCCATAAAATGAAAATATATTTTCCAGAAAAAAAAATTTTTCCCCTGAACATATTCTGGTAAATACCTTGCCCAAATGTTACCATTTTCAATGTCAGCACCTTCACCAGAGTGTACTGTATCTGCATCTCTACCCTTCCCAACCACCTCTCACCCTGCCCCACGCCCCCGACTCACTGGGTCAAAGTGTTTGTGAAACATCTAAGAATGACCAGTCTGAGGTAAACTTCAAGGATGACCAGACTGACTCGTGTTTTCTCCCCTCAGCCATCCCTCTCCTGCTCTCATTTAACCCCTATTTTTCTTACCCTGGTTTATATTTTAGTTGTTTACTTGTCTTGTAAATCATCATTTTATAGGTTTTTAATAACCATGGAAACTCATATTGCTTTTTGCCTTAGTTTAGAAGGAACTCACATTAAACAGTTTTTTCCAACCTTTTGATATGTGTGATATGTTCCAACAAAAAAGTGGCTTGTTTTTATAAGTCTTCATCATTAGCCTTTCAGAATTAATTCACCCCACACCTTTCTTTTGATCTGACCGATAATTCTTTTATTCTCTAAACTTTCCGATGCCAAGACACATGTGAGTAATCCCTCAATCACCATCAACTAGGCCACCTCCCATCTGTTTCCTTGATTTGTCCCCAACTAAAGATGTTTCTGAAACGAATAATAAATTGTACTGAGTGGTTATTTCATGAAGAGCACTATAACAGACACTGTAAGGAGAACCAGTGAGAAAGAATATTTAATTCCTCAAATAAGTTTGCAATCAAATTAGGCATCAAGGGGGACCCAGGAGGTGATCAGAGCAGGATCCTAAGAGAAAAGTGTGTAAGCCAATTTTAAAGGAGGTTAAAATTGGACTGAGATAGGATTTTGCTGGTTATCTCAAGTCATAAGCATTTTGCTGACCTTTGAGAATTTACCTGCATATAAACAATACAACATATGGGGTAAGAGCACTGATACTGTTTAATTTCTTTTTATTTTATTCTTTTCTTTAATAAAAAGAAATTACTATTGTAATAGTAATACTTGTAGTAAACTTTGTAATAAAGTAATACTTTGTAATAGACATGGCTCTTCACAATTAATAAAAACCATAATGTGCAGAGAGACTCAACTTTCAACCACCTGATATTATCAATTCTTACCCAAAGCTTGAATTTCTAAAGAGCAAATTTTATTTATTTATTCTTTATCTTTCATCTAGTCCATTTGCATTAGAAAGGTGCGAGTTGTTTTAGGAAAAATGCTTCAAAACACAATTGTATATGTACAGTTAACCCCTGATCAGCATGGGAGTTAGAAGCACACAGTCAAATATCCGTGTATTACTTTTGACTCCCCCTAAACTTAACTACCTATAGAGTGGAAGCCTTAGCCATAACTTAAACAGCTGATGAGCACACATTTTGTATATCATATGCGTTATGTACTGCATTCTTAGAATAAACTAAGCTGGAAGAAAATATTATTAGGAAAAATCATAAGGAAAATACATTTCTAGTACTATATTTATGGGAACAAAATCCACATTTAGAGGAACCTGCACAGTTCAAACCCATGTAGTTCAAGGGTCAATGATAATTTCAAAAGCAAAAAGTAAGTTAAAAATGTGGCAGTAGCCAGTTTTGCTCTCATATCCTAATCTTTAATATAGGAACAAACACTCTTAGAGATAATTATATATTGTAGAATATAAAAGGGTTCACAGTTTAGTATTTCAAATACCAAAAAAATATAAAACAGAATTCAAAGTCCTAGTACAGTTTTGTTTTTTAATAATCCTTTTGACATAGCATATTTTCAGAGCGTATCACTTGAAAACAAATAATCAATAGATGAGGTCCTAAATAAGGTAGTTTTATCTGAAAGCCTTCTAATTCCAAAGGGCCATCAGTAAAAGCCCTCCAGGAGAAAGCTACAGTTCTTTCTTTCTGCTTGAATGCCAGCTGTGTTTGCTTTAAGCATCAGACTCTCTCCGGGCAAAGCCACAGTCTTCCCCTCCTTTTAGTTGAGAAAAGGCTTTATGAGTCATGTGTTTTTTTCTAGGGATATGGAGCTCTCAGAATTATTAAGTACAGAGAGAGAGTAAAAGTCAAAACTCATTCAATAAATTCCAGTGTGCTCAGATTGAGAGAACAGGTGCCTGAACTCACATCTGAAGAAAAGCTTAGAGGGCGATTCCCAACCCAGTTCCTGCCTCTGACTAAGCAGTCCTGGAGATCTCGCATTACAACCACAGAAGAACGCGGGCAGCCTGGGATGGGCCAGAAACACTCTTCTGTTCATCATTCATACAGAACAAACTGGCTTAAAACCTCACATTGCCTCCAGTAGGGGTAATTTTTAGAGATACAGAACTGCCATCTAGTGACTAAGAAGAAAAACGCAAGATGCTTTACATGAAAATAAAATTGTAAGGTGTTTTTTGTGTGTGTCTTTTTTTGTTTGTTTTTTAAGAGCAGTGAAACACTGACATTAGCCAAACTGGCACACTTGAGCATACCAAAGTTATACGAAAATGTAAAAATGTATCGACAAACTAATGAGGCTCTCTATGTGCCTCTGAAACATATCTCGACATCTGACCCCTACAAATGATATAGTTGAAATGTAATAGAGTAACTTTTAAAATAAACTTCTCATCTACGAATCTAATGATCTTGACAACAGCCATAGGGCAAATGCTCATGTAAAAGTATAATTTTTTAATCATAGTGTAGCAAACATGAGGTACAAAATCAGAGACTTATATTCAAATCCTGGCTCTTAACCCTTCCTTAATTTTGTGACTCTAAGTAGGTGAATTACTATAAACATCTTTTTCTGTATCAGCTAAATATGAATTATAAGAGTTACTTTAAAGGACTATTGTTAAGAATCGCATAAGATAATACAGTAAAAGAGTTATGTACACAGTAGATTGGCAATTAATTCTAGTTTCCTATATCTCTTTGATGGCCAGTTACTTTAAGCACTTATGAAACCTATGTATATCTAAGAAAAGAACCAATCCATAAGTAAACTTATAACAAAGAAAGTAATCGATGTCATTGTTGAGGACTTAACCTCAATTGCTTCCAAATATCGTTTCCTCTCAATTAATTGTGTTTTCTAGCTTCTAGAAAGTTCACTGGCAACAAGGAAAGAAGATGTGAAATTTAAATCAATCTATTTCACCCTTGAGTTTCCAAAGCTGTAACATCAAACATTTGTAAATCACCCAGGGTATCAGGTTTTCTGATTATAATATATTGTACCATGGTTCACAGTTCGTGAGAAATAGAAAATTCACTATAATTTTACACACATGAATAGATATCTTGATCTTAATACATAGAGCAATGTTGTACCTGTTTATCATTTTTGATAATATAGATTATGCTTTGTTGAGGCTTTCTTCGGCATTATCATATATAACAAAAATTCAGTTACATATGCCCTGGAAATAAGAATTTAGAAAAATGTAATATATTATCTCAGATCACAACTTAGTCATGCCAAAAAAAAAAAAAAAAAAAAAAGGCTGTGAAAATGAGAGGATATTTTGAAGGCAATATTTTCTTAATTATTTGAATTTATTTCACTTTACTCTTTTTATTTTTCTTCATCTCAATCCCTGCTAGCTCATCATTACACAGTTAATTAAATAACCATCAGCGGAGAACACCAACCATCTTCAAGTACCCTGATCTCACGTGGGTCTCCTCTCTGACAAAAAGCTAGGAGAATATGTTTTATGACACTACCCTTAAGAGTGTCCTTAATCTTAAAATAATGGCCAATGTAGCTACATTTCTGAATAATAATAATTATTATTATTATTATAATTTAGAGAGAGAGAGTGCACCCAGGGTGGGAGGGTACAGAGGGAGGGAGAGAGTCTTAAGCAGCCTCCACGCCTCACCTCAGTCTCAGGACACTGAGATCACGACCTGAGCTGAAACCAAGAGTCAGATGCTTAACCGTCTGAGACACCCAGATGCCCCAATTATTATTATTTTTTTTTTAATGAAGCATAGTTGACATAATAGTTTCAGATAAGTAAGACAGGTGAAGGGGATTAAGGGGTACAAACTCTCAATAATAAAATAAATAAGCCATAGCAATGAAAAGTATAGTATAGGTGTCAGTAATATCGTAATAACTCTATAGCTGTATTTTTTTAAAGTATGAGTTAAGCTTTAAAAAATAAAGCTCTTGACCAATGTTATATCCTCACTTCTCCTCCAGGGGCTCTTGACCAATGTTATATCCTCACTTCTCCTCCAGGGGGAGCACAACTTTTCATGAACAAGGCAGGACTGGGGCTTTCTAAAAGGGAAGCTATTTTTTAACTTGGAAATGTTCTCAAAAACGATCAGATTCTTTAATTTTACAGAGAAAAATACTATGTCCCAGAGAGCTTAGTATGTTGTTACACACTATCCAGAAACAGAGCTCGGCCTAGAACACAACAAGAGTCTTCTCTTGGACTAAACCGCGCTGGAGGAGAGACTCTTCTTACTGATAATTTCTAGTACTAAGTTATTTTTGAAAGATTAGTTGGGAGAAAGTAGTAATACATTTTTTAAAAAATTGTTTTGTATCCAAGAACAACTGCTATCCACACTTACTATTCCATATAAGTTTTTCCTTTCTTGTAGTCTTTTTTTTTCTTTAATAGTATTTTCACAAAAGAAAAAAAACAGACAATTTAGCTTTTTTAGTAATCAAAAAAAAAGGTTTCTGTGGAAATTAAACAGACACTAATGTTTCATCCACCAAAGCAACTTAATAATATGATCTGATTTTAGAAAAGCTCTGGCATTTTTTTTTTAATACGTATCCATGTGACTATTAGCTAAGTTAGGCACATCTCCACATAGTATCTGGAATGACCACTGTCTCCTGCCGGAGCCCAGCTGCCGTCAGGCTCAACTCTTTGGCCAGACTGAGAGCGACGCAGCTTCTAAAAAGCCTGTACTCAGTTCCATTTCAAGGCTGATTTTCTTTGCAAGCCTGAATGGAAGAAAACATCCCCTTCCACCCGACTGGATTCCCCTGAAGACTTAGAGAAATAAGGGTGGCCTAAGCTATGAAAAAATAATGATGAAAAAATAAATCCGAGTCTGTCACCATTTTAAGACAAGTAAGAGAAAAAGTAAGAAAGAAAGAGAGTAGGATTCGACATCCTAATAAGCTCTTCTTACCCGCTCAACAGCATCTGAACTTTTTTTTGGAGTTTCCAAAACAGCAGACTGAGATTCTGGTTTGGAAAAGAAGAAGACAGTCAGTATCTTGAAGGAGAAAATTTCCCCCATTTCCTCAATCAGAAAACAAAACTAACTAAAACATATCTTTAACCTGAAGTACCCAAAACATCCACTTAATCTCCAATTATACTTCTATATTACGAGGACACGACTACTTTTCAGTATATATATATATATCACATATACGACTAACACTCACGTCATTATTTTTAAAATTAGAATAGCCTCATGTCCTTCTTGACACATCAACCATAATTATTGTTCTCAATTGCCAGCCTTTATTTTGTGCCAGGAAGTACCTATTGAAACGCCCACTTATTGTATTATTCACTTAGCTAAAGTCTGTAAGCGAAAGAAGCCAACTCACCAATCTTGAAAGATAGAAATCGATCACCTTACCTACCTACTGACAAATTACCTTCTAACTTCTCTACCAAGAGGCTTTAGTAATAAGTGGTTCTGAAGGGATTTCGTTCATCACTTGAGAGCCTATGAGACTGCAAATTCATGCTGGAAAACCTAAGGGATAACCAATTCCAGGATCATTTTTTAAGTTAAGGAACAAATTTCTTCTAAGTGAAGCTTGTGTGAAAATTTAAAAACAAAAAATAAAAACAGAGGGGCCTTCAGAAATCCCTGGCGCTCCACGGACCACAGTCTGAACACCATTTCTCGCGTCCAGTGTTCACATTTTACAGCAGAGAAATCAGAGGTACATAACATAAGCAACTGGGGGGGAAGCTGGGGACCATTGCTCCCCACCCCCAACGGCATGAAGACCAGACCCTTGACAAGAACAGCAGCCGCTCTGGAGGATCATCCAGACATTCCCGATTTCACGGCATTTTAGTTGCCACCTGTGACAATGCTACAGAAAGAGAACAGGTGCCCAGCATTTAAATTTTATAACACGTTGTTAAAAGACATTGGAAGTTTCCATTTCACTGAGATGAAAGCACCGTGTCTGCACGGGCCCACTGACCTTTCATCTGTCCACAGTCCCTGACCTCTCTGACCACCTCTGCCTTTCCCCACCCGCTCACTGTGCTGTGGCCACACGGGCCTTCTCACTACCCTTTAACCTGCTGCCGTACTCCCTCCACAGGGTCTCTGCTGAGTGGAAAACCAGCCTGTGCCCCTCCCCACCGCAACCTTGACCCCTTCCTTAGGGCTTTGTTCCAGACTTCCTGGCACTCTTTTTAAGGAAGTGGCAATCCCACCCAAGGCTAGCCCTCCTCATTCCCTCTTACTTTCTTCCTAACATGGAACATCACAGAATATACTACAGAATTCGCTTGTTTGCCTCCTAATTTTTATTGCTCTTTCTCTACTGGAACATAAGACAGGGGTTTTTGTCCTTTTTTCCCATTATATCCCCAACATCCAGAAGAGTGCCTGGCACACAAAGGTGCTTAAAATATCCGCTGGGTCATTGTAGGAAGGAATGGAAAGAGTGATCAAAGAATAATGAAACCATGAAACAGGGTATCCTGGGAAAGGGAAAAGGGGAGTAAGATTTTGTAAGGGGCAACACAGCTATCGCTCTGCCTTTAACTACCTCTGCACCTCTGCTTAGGGTCTATCTTTCAAAACAAAAATCTTTGAGAAGAGCATGAAGTAGTCACTTACCAACAGATGTCACTGTGGCAACAGAATGTTAAAACAAGTAGCCTTAGAAAGCAAGCAGTTCCCCAGACAACTGACTGACTTTGCCGAGGTAATGGAAAAGGGATTCTTCTTTCTTATATTGACAAATCTCTACACTGACCTTACCACAGAGTTAGCCGATTTTGAATAAGGATCCCAACATCAAAGCCAACCAAGCAGTTAACATTAGCAAATCCAAACTCTGGAACACTTCTTTTTTTCTTAGTTACCTCCGCATCCCCAAACACAACAGACTCTAGATAAGGTCCTGCAGCTTTGTTTTGATGGGGAACACTTTTCTCCCTCTTCCTTCTATTTGGGTGTGCAGGGCAAACCCAAAGGATCTTGGGAGGGAACACGTGAGTTCTTTGCATTAGAAATACACACAGGATTTCCTAGTGTTTCCGCTATAGCCCTAGGCCTGGTGACCTGTCCAAAAAAGCAGACCTCTGGGGTCTGATGGCAAAGAATGCATCCAGTTTACCACAACAATGAACTAGGCAGACACTCAGTCACTCTTCTGAATCCTCCTCCTCCCAAACCTCTCCTTTCCCTCCATCAAATTCCATGGTGACCAAGTTGCATTCATGCCCCCAACCGCATCTCCCACTATACTCGTTTCTCTCAATCTGCATCTTACAACATCTGAGAGAAATTTATGGCAAAATGCGCTCTTCCAAATCATAAACTGAAGCACACGAGTTCTAGAGTGCCAAGATTTTACGATGAAAAAGTACAGAATAACTGGACCGCAAAACAAAGGTGAAATGAAGAGAACAAAGAGAAAAGAAAAATAAAAGTTAAGGAGAAGGCAAATAAGAAAGAGAAAAAACAAAGAAGGCACAGGAAGGAGAGAATAAAGAGAAGCATGAGGACAGAGTCGTGGGAGTAGAGAGAAAAGGACATGCTTGCAGCAAACGATAAGTAAGCTGGTTTCTGAGTGTCTGCTCAAGGCTAGGGTCCTTGGGCAAGTGAATCTGAGAAGTCCACTTAGTTCTAACATTCTTAGAATGATCACCTCAGGGACAAACGTCCATGACACTTGTTGCCAACACCCTCCTCTTCCAGCATCCGGGCTTTCGGGAATTGCCTTCCACTCAGCTTTGGAACTGACAGTTCCCATTACGTATTCATCAACCAGGATGGTTGTTTTTAAAGAGTAACCCAGTGAGAGCCCTCTCAAAGGTACATTTAAAACTGCCAACTCCTTCTCTCACCCTTTTTAAGAATTCAGAAACTAGACTGTTTAAAAAAAAAAAAACAAAACACACACACACAACAACAACATCACTGTGAAGCAAAGTAGGAGAAAGAACATTTCTGGCAAAACTTTAAGTGTTCTAAATAAGCGATAATCTAAAATTCTGGGCTCCCCACAATTCCAAATATGTTTCAGAAATGACCTCTGTATCATCACAAAATAAGCCTAGGACTTGTAAAACAAAACACATCAGATGAGTTTTACATTTACAGAGAGAAATAAGATATGCCTCTCTGCTATGAATGGAAAATAAATTAAATCACCCTTTTAAAGCATTTAAAGTATGCCTTCTAAAAATGAATTAAGCAGTCTCGAGACAGTTTGACACTCTAAGTAAAAAGGCACTTACAGAAAATAATTTTAAAAGTTTCTTTAATGGTATATACATCAATTTGATTCAAGTCTAGTCAATTTAATTGAGAAAGAACTTATTCAACTTTATTTAAATAGTAGGACTTCGGTTAGCTGCCTAATAAATGGGCGATGTTTTTAATTCTGACATGCCATGTCCTTCCATAAATGAAGATGGAGTTAAACATGTGATTTTCCTAAAAGGGCCCAACCCTACGGTCTGCTTATTTGATTATCTCACAGTATGGATATGCCCTCATTGTCAACAAAGGATATTGACACACAAGACTGAAGCTGCATATATGAGAGAAATGCAAGTCAAAATCACAAAAAAAAAAAAAAAAAAAAAAAAAAAGAGGAGGAGGAGGAAGAATTATCTACAGGAGAAGGAGACACGGTCAATCTTTCAGTCTTTTCCAGCACATTTCATCCCTTGATCAAGTGGGAAGCGGAGAAATAGAACACTATCTAACTCTTCCTGGGTTCCTTACAGAATTTCTTCATTATCCCAACTAAACACTTGTTAAAGCATTCAGACTGCTACTCCTGGAAATGAGCTGATGATAAACACAGAATCTTATGAGGAACCATCAGAAACACTTATTTTTTATATAAAAGGCCAGAAAAGTGCGTCAAAAAAGGCCAAAAAAGGCCAAAAAAAAAAAGGCCAAAAAAGCAACGCTGTTACTTTTAACCTCATGGACACAGGGGATGATTATAGAATTGTCCCCACTTCCCACTTTGCTTTAAACCTGAGGAAAAATCTCCACCTACCTTTGCAAATTCCAAGCGCTTCTGCAATACATTTGCGCTCTACTTTACCCTGGCTTCATTTTATTGTTCCATCCTAAATCCCTTCGATTTAATTTCCATTGTAATTCTTTTGTATAGCTTAGATATTTATATGCTGCTCAAATCTTTTCTGGAGCTAAGATGGGTGGCGCTGCTTTCAGGCAGCTTGTAAGCACGACTTTTAGCATTTCTATATAAAAAGTCTCTGCCACGTTTCTATCAACTCTCCTTGCACAGTTTCCTTCCGGACTTTCTGTCCCCTGACTGCCTTCCTAAAGGCACTCCTCTTGGCCATTTACATTTTCAGAGAAAGATAAGGGGCTTGATGTTTCTAAAACACAATAAGAATGATCAATTCCCTATACACATCTAGACACCCTGCCCCTAGTCTTCATAAATTTGAAAACTGTAGTTAATTATCTCTTTGATTTCTGTGAATCAGTGAATAACTTTTGAAACTTGGTATTGAGCCCAGAAAATGGTCCATGGGCTGTTTCAGCACACACACAAAACTCTCCCTCAAATGCTTCCATGAATGTGCTAAGTAGATATTCATTCAGATCTTTTTCAACAAAAGATCTTAATTTACTGGCTTAAATATTTAAACATATACTATGTGCCCAGAGGTCTTGAAATGTGGGGAGTCTCCAAGGAATACAGATATGTACACACAGAAAAATTATAATGCATAAGTAATATGAATGATACAGATAAGAATAAAATGCCATGGGACTCGGAAAAAAAAAAGAAACACAGAGGGTGTTGCATCATATAAGTAAAGAAAAATGAAGAGAGAAAAGATAAAGAGGAAACAAGATAAATGGAAAGGTTTTTTTTCTTATCCATGTTTCTACCACCAAATCTTGCAGAACGTTCCTTCCTGATTTCCTTTCCAACTAACTAGCCTTATCCTTCCAGGAGGCATTCTGTAGCTTCAAAAGGTCAATTTTCACACCTCGGGTTTTCTGTGGAGACAATGCCGACTGCAAAAGATTCCCAAGAATCTGCAGCCCTTCTCCTGCTCACTGGCGGGGAGAGACACCAAGGCTTCACCTTGACCTCTGCACTTCAAATCCCTATAGAGGAGGGCTGGTTCTTTCACCATTATATGAAAGGTGGAGAAAAGCCTCTCTTAGAGAAGGAATTACAAAAATATGTAAGTCAGATGCATGAGAAGTCTGCATTAGCTGGACATGTGAATTAGGAATCAATAATGAAAATGGGCCACAAGACAGAAACAAGTTTTCAGTTTTCTAAGATGTAACTGAAAATCCCTCTTCTTCAAAAAGAAAAAAATCATTGAACCCTTTTATTTTAAACTAAAATTGAAAGGGGCCACATTTTGCAAATACTGGTTTCAACCATGACGTCACTCCACAGCAATGTATGGCCATAGTCATTAAGTGTACTGCAAATTGTCCATTACTATTAGTAATTATGTTGTCAACGTTTCACCAAATATATATATTTTAAAGCAGTAGATTCTATGTAAGGTTTTTGCTGTATTACTGACCCTCTCACTTACAACTGACTGAGTAGAAGAGAGAGAGTGGTATGGCCCTCAGAATGAGAATGGCCCATGGAGTCACAGCAGAAAAAGTTTAGAAAATGCCATTAGACATACTGCATGGAGCACTGGGTGCGGTGCATAAACAATGAATCTTGGAACACTGAAAAAATTAAATTTAAAATTTTTTTTTTTTAATTTAAAAATTTTTAAAAAAGAAAGTGCCATTAGATCATTTGGACAAAAGAATGCTATATGGCCATTCAAGTTTTTAACAGATCAACTGGAGAAAAACAAGTCACTACACAAAATTATCTTCTACTTACCTCCATCCTCCCCTTCAAGAATGCATATTATAAAAGGATACAAGTTACTATTTTAAAAATTACTTGATCTGGCATTTGGCAAGCTACACCAAATAACAACGAGAAAACGAAGTTAAAAAGTTCCCGGTATCAATTCCAACTATCCTCTCTAACCAAACTAAAATTTAGATTATCAATAGCTTTCCATCCAGTCCTCCTCCAGTATACAAAATCAATAATATACTTTGAAACTCTTTTAAAGAGCCTTAAAATTTTAGAGGAAAATGTTAATATTTCGAAGAAGTGGGGAAAGGCATACTAGGGAAGAAAAAAATGAAAATATGACACTGGTCATGATGTAAAACACAAGACAGGGACGACTGCTAAGACACTGCTCAAGGGAACTGTCGATTCTACCCTATCTACACCTGGCTGCTTCCTAGCAAGAAGTTAAAGTGTTTAACACGGGTAACATAGTGCACTTAACAGAAGCAATCCTTTTAGTTGTGTGTTTTTCTTTTTATAACTATGCTTTTGTGTGATTATTTTCAGGTATTATCATATTAGAACCCCTTCATCTCTGAAGATATATGCATTAAGGAACTCTAGACCTTGGTCCTTGATCAATTGTACCGTGTTCCAAGAAATTCTGAGCCCTACATGGGACAAAGTTTCCTACTCTTCTCTCTCATTTGTTGTTCATTTCAGGGAGTATAAGTCCACCTAGTGAACACTCAGCCGTGTTTCAGAAGCATCAGACATTAAAAAAGGGACACGTGCGGTTCGGTGTGGGCCCCCCATTCTGGGCTTCAGTAGAAAGAAGAAAGGTATAAGCATCCCTTCAGACAGTGGAATAAAAAACGGGATTATGAATGCTACATTCACTTTGGAAAGGGGCCTAGAATAAAATCCTTAACACTGTGGGTCACTGCTGGTTTTAAAGGGAACTCATGAGGAAGTAATAAAGATGTCAAATAATAATAATAATGATAACAATAGCAACAATTATACTAAGCCTGACATTGCATTCTGATTGCTAACTCTATGCTTGAACATGCATTAACTTAGATAATTTTCAAAACAGCCCTATGTGGTAGATGCTATTCTTATCGACATTCTACAGGTTAGGAAACTGAGTATAGGGATTAAGAAATTTACCTGACCTTACAAAGCTCCATGCTCTTATCTTATACTCTTTTATTACAAATCCAGATTAATGACTTTCTCTCTACAAACCAATGAGGAAAAAAATTGTTTTAAATTTTTTTAGATATATTAACTTATTTGAGAGAGAGAGAGAGACAGTGGGGGTCAGGATCAGAGGGAAAGGGAGAGAAAGGACCTCAGACTCCCTGATCGTGGAGCCCAACGCAGGTCTCGATTTCACAACCCTGAGATCAGGACCTGAGCCGAAACCAAGAGTCAGACATTTAACCGACTGAGCCACCCAGGTGCCCCAAAAAGTAAAAATTTGTAACTCTAACACTTGTGCTACTATTGAGGAAAATTTGGTGCGGGGTACATTTCTGAACAGCAATAACGCTCTTTGATGCACTCTCCACTTCTGAGTCAGTCCACTGAGAAGTCAGGAGTTTATTATACCAAACAGAAAAACTTCTTTAAAAAAGGAATTAAACAACCAAATTTCACAAAACATGATTACACAAATAGGATTCTTAATTCCTTAGAAAACACAAAGCGTTTTCCCACTTCCAGTCTTCATATAAAGCTGATATTAATCTCACGCTATCTTCCCAGCCGATAACGCAAAATACTTGAAGACAACAAAAGATGCAAAGAGAAAAACAACCAAAAAGAAAAATTTTAGAGAAGAATAAATACATCTGAACACTGTACAGGTTTGGAAAGATTACTTAAAATGTTGTTCAATGAAACTTTTCTGTGGCCCCATCATCTCTGAAGGTAAAGAAGAGGATCAAGAAAAGCACAAGCAGGGGCGCCCAGGGGCCTCAGCGGGTTAAGCCTCTGTCTTCGGCTCAGGTCATGGGTCCTGGGATCGAGCCCCACACCGGGCTCTCTGCTCAGCGGGGAGTCTGCTCCCCTCCCCCCACCGCCTGCCTCTCTGCCTGCATGTGATCTCTCTCTCTCTGTTAAATAAATAAAATCTTTAAAAAAAAAAAAAAAAGGAAAGCCATTAGGGAAGAGTCAGAGTGGAGAAGTAAGGTGGACACCACCTTTGAAGGCAACGGACAGAAATTTCCTTTTGTCGTTCTCAGTCCACACAGGTGCATGACTCCTGTCATCTCAGGCAGTGGGTAAAGCTCGCCACCTGAAGCGGTAGTTCACAAATTTGCGTATACACAATAATAACTGGGTAACTCCAGTGTCCCTTTCCCTAAAATTCTGACTCAGCAGCCTTGAAGGTGGAGCATAACAATTTTCAATGTAACGAGGCTCCCAGCGGTTGTACGTGGGACCGCGGCAGATCATAACCCAAGAAACTGCCCCGGGGCCGCACCTTTTTCAGCATCCTTCGGCCCGTGTTCTTCATCAGGAGGCTTCGATGGTGGCCGAACGGACGAGGCTCGCCTGGGAAACTGCCCTTCCGTGTAGTCCAGTGAGTGAGTGGGCTGACTGACCGCAGCCCAGGTGTAAAGTTGATCTTGCTGCAGTAACACATAAATAAATAAATGTAAAGCTATTTTAATTCAGTTATGAAAAAAAAGTTTTTGGATCACTGCACTACAACGTCATTTCTATCACATACATGCACACACACGTCTATCATATGTGTATACACACACATATGTGGGAGTGTTGCATATACACATACATCAAACATTAAAACAGCACTGCACACTACCTGATGTAGGCTCATAAACATTCTTTCATAAAGTCATTTCACTTTCATGACAATACTTGTCTCAACTTTTTTTTTTTTTTTTTAAGATTTTATTTTTTTATATGACAGAGACACAGAGAGGGAAGGAACACAAGCAGGGGGAGTCAGAGAGGGAGAAGCAGGCTTCCTGCAGAGCAGGGAGCCCAATGTGCGGCTCGGTCCCAGAACCCGGGGATCATGACCTGAGCCAAAGGCAGACCCTTAACGACTGGGCCACCCAGGTGCCCCTCAACTTCTTTTCCATAGCAAAATCTAAGTCTTTCTTTGGTGGTAGAGATGCCATGTGAGGCTGCAGAATTCATAAGACCAGAAAGTCCAGACATTCGATCGGAGCCCTCCCTGAACTCACATGTTTAAGACATTTGAATATCATGTCCCTTTAAAGGTGGTGTAAACACTTGTAGCAAAGTCAAAGGACAGGCTGTGCTTGAGCACCAGGGCACAATAACAGCTTCCTTGCTCTCAACAACAAAAAGCCTAGGAAACCAACTTATCTCGGGTCCAGGCTGGGGACTGGTTAGGATTGAAACCATGAAAAAGCAAACGAACCTGCCAAGAATAAAAGAATTGGACAGGGATCGTCTGGCAAAGAAAGTGCTTCCCAGCCACAGACCGACAGAATCTGGACGGAATGAGAAGAAGGCTCAAAATTACACCTAGTGCCAGGGAGCAAAGTGGGAATCTCACAGAGGAGGCCACTCTGAGGCTTATGAAGACCTTGGAAAACTGCTCCTTAGGATTTCGGAATAACATGTTTAACCATTTTAGGACATATGCACTCAGTTTGTGCAAGCCCCCAGTCTCTTTGGGACACTTTCCTTGCTTAGAATATTTCCCCACAGCTTTTGATCAACATAAAGTAAAGCAAAGCAAACAACAGTATGGTAGAGGCTGAGAACAAATCAAAAACAAAACAAAACAAAACAAAACATCTATATGTATATCATAATCACCATGTGGAGGCTCTAGTTTAAACAGGGTTAATCAAGGACAAGCATTGCTATTTCCATCATGTGTTTAATAAGTTAGTCTAAGAAATTCACAAACTGTCATTCAGCATAGATAGTAAGATGGAACACGTCTGTAGATTTAAGCTTTGCCGTGAGGAACGTTGGCCCGGACTGACAATTGAGACTCCTGGGATTGGCTTTTATCAGTAAGAAAGGGGCGGGGCTCCTGGGTGGCTCAGTGGGTGAAGCCTCTGCCTCAGGTCATGATCTCAGGGTCCTGGGATCGAGCCCCGCATCGGGCTCTCTGCTCAGTGGGGAGCCTGCTTCCCCCTCTCTCTCTCTCTCTACCTGCCTCTCTGCCTGCTTGGGATCTCTGTCTGTCAAATAAATAAATTTAAATAAATAAGAAAGGGTCACACTGCAGATCTGGGCAAGCATTTCAGCTATCCATACCTCCTTCAACTATTCATACCTTGATCAACGCCAAAGGCTTCGCTATGTAGCATAGTGAATGTCAGAAACAGCTTCTCACTGCTGAAATTAGTAGTTTAATTAAAGTGATGTGAGAAATAAGCTCTCCCTGGTGAAACTACAATAATTCAGTTTATGAGGATTGGCAAAAATGCCAGAAGATATCCTCATCCCCACAGGAACAGACTAAACTTGGGTAAGGGACGGTGTCAAGGCTTGATGCCCTGACAGGACACCATCCAGCCACTGCATCAGAAGAATGTCTCCTTGCTCGTTGCCAACCATCAGGCACAGATTCCTGCCTCTTCCGTGTCTGCAACACATGAACATTTCATGGAAAGTGGAGTCAAACGCCTCCCCAGGAGGCAAGCTGCGCCCTGGCTGACAAAGGAACTCTTGCCTAGAGAGCTCCGCCATCTTAGCAACAGACCCTCAGCCTCAAATTTGGCGCCATATAACAGAAGGCCTCAATAGTCAAGGGGATAAACAGTTTCATTTCAGATTTCACAATCCGCCAAAATACAAAGTATGCTAAAAGCACTTTATAAACCTCAAATAAAAAACAACAATAAATTCTGGTCAGTCCTCTAGTTTTTTTAGCCATACCCCAGGACCATAGCACGTCACAATGCAGCAATGGTCATCTCAAAATTGCTCCTTCAAAGCATGGAGAAATTAAGCAAAACACAGATTTCTTTCAAGGCTTTTTAACACCTACAGATGCCAACTCTTCAACCTATTGTTTAAATGTTTCTATAGGACTTCCTCCCCCCTTCCAAATTCATTTCTCCATGTTCCTTCAGTCAAGTTTCACTGCACTCAATGCCTATCCAGTTCTGCCACCTCATGGAATCGAATCCCTCAGGGAAGGTCTAGCTGAAGTCCCACCTCACCTGGATCACTCCTGCCTCAGAACACTGATACAGAACCTGCCACCCCTCGTTTTGAGGAGTAATGGTATGCTACCCAGGTTAGTGGCTTACCACTTTCCTGAGTGCATCTGATCTTTCCCCAAATGGACCGAGAACTCCTTTAGCACATGAAGTATGTACACAGGTCCTATAAATCTCCCCTATCACTTGACGACAGGACAATGACTACTCGTGATGATAACCCTACTTGTCTACTGGATTAACAGAATTACCAGACACAAAAGAAAAAAAACAATGGCTTGTCAATATGAGCCATGGCAGTAGCTGGTAATCTTATTTTCCTTCATTTACTCAACAGGGTAGTGAAAAGGTACTTTGAGGCTATCAGATGAAAATAAAGCTATTAAGTCACCGGTTCTACCTACCCTATCAGCAATTATGCAATATAAAGAAAAATAGGGAGTTCATGAAACTCCTAAGATATTATCAGTGCGGCACCATAGACAAATCTCTTAGCTTTACGAGGTCTTGATGGTCTCAGCAGTACATCAGTAAAAATGCCTACCTCAGTCTTTTTTATAGGGTTGGCATGAAGCCAGAGCAAATACTATGTGGAAAGAGTTATGAAAATGACATGTTGTTATTCAAAAATAACACATCATGAGTACCACTTGTTTTGACTTTTTAAAATCTATGTTTGATTAGGACATTTCTTGTACTTAAAAAATCCTTTCCAGAGGAATTCAAAATTGTCATCATATGTACATATCAAGATACAGAACTCACACTACATCTTTGCTTTATGACGGGAAGCTCGTTCAGCAAACTCTGGTCTCCAAAGTTGTCTTGGCATTTGCACTGATTGTTCCTAAATTTTGAATTTAATTAGAGATTGCTCTGTGGTCTTTCCTTAACCATCCACGAATGTCTTTTTTTTCTGTTATTTTTTTCTAACATTTCAGAAATATATTTGTTATTTTCCCAAATAGGCTTATTAGCCCCTCACTCCAACTACCATATCCTGTAACCCTCCTTTCCCCCAGAATATTGTTCTGTACACACAGCAGACACACCATGAGTATTAAGGGACTACAAGGGTCAAGAGCAATAAAAAATTTTTTTTGACAAATCAAATCATAACTTTATATCTGAGTTAAAACAGGATTATGTTCCCATGACACCGCTCCCACTCCTTTAAATTCTTGAAATCTGTTTGATTTTTGTTGAACTGGATCATTTCTTCCTGTTAAAGAAAACAAATATAAGCTTTCCACCATGGGCAGATCAGAAGATTTAAAATCACACACTAAAAGTGACATAAATAGGCCATAAGCCCACTATCTCAAAAAAGAAAGAACAGTTACATTTGGCAGACATTTGATAATAACCCCAAAATAACTCAGAGCTGTAATCCATAGTTTGTTTTAGAGAACCCACTGGAAAATATAATAGAGTTAGACAGTCTAAGGATGCTTCATTGAGATTTTTCAAGTCAAAGTGAGGATTTAGTTGTCACCTTAAAATGTCAGGTTAATATTTTTCTGATAGTGCTTTATGCAAGAAAATTTCATTGTCCATTAATCTGTATGTTAAAGTACAATCTAAACTATTCTCTGAGAGGAAGTATTGCCCTTCCCGTTGGTATTCCTATAACTCATCAGATGGGATGTCCATACATGTGAGGATAAATCTTACTTTGGGGTTCCTCACTTCCTCAGAAACTCTCAGCACTGCCCATGCTCAAGTGTCCACCAGGCTAATAAATCCGTATTTGAGTGGTAAAATATAGAACTGTATCTCAGATATTCCAGGAAGTACAATCCCCCATCAAATATCAGAAGTTTGACTGGGGTGAATACATGTTTTCAAATTAGTGTTTGAGTTTTCCTTGAGTAAATACCCACAGCAGAATACTGGATCGTATGGTAATACTATTTTTTATTTCTTGAGGAAACTCCACATGGTTTTCGACAGTGGTTGCATCAACTTGTGTCCCCACCACAGTGTACAAGGGTAACATTTTCTCCACATCCTCTCCAATATTTCTTATTTCTTGTCTTTTTGCTGTTAGCCATTCGGACCAGTGTGGGTGTTATCTCATTGTAGTTTGGACTTGCATTTCTGGGATGATTAATGATGTTGAGAATCATTTCTTTCTGCTGGCCATCTGTTATGTCTCTTTGGAAAAATGTCTATTCAGGTCCTCTGTTCCTATGTTCATTGCAACATTATTTACAATTGGCAAGATATGGACACAGCTGAAGAGTCCATCAACAGATGAACAGATAAAGAAGGTGTGGGGCACGTGCTAACACACACACACACAGCCACACACATACAGACACACTGGATTATTACTCGGCCGTGAAAAAGAATGGGATCTTGTCACTTGTAACACAGACGGACTTATTACACTAAGTGAAATAAATCAGAGAAAAACAAATACTATATGATTTCACTTATACGTGGAATCTAAAAAGAAAAACAAATGAGAAAACAAACAAGAGGGGCGCCTGGCTAGCTCATACGGTTAAGTTTCAGCTCAGGTGATGACCTAAGGGTCCTGGGAGAGGGCCCCGCATCGGGCTCCCTGTTCAGTGACAAGTCTACCTCTCCTTTTCCCTCTGTGATCTCTGTCACTTTCATTCTCTCAAATAAATAAATAAAATATTAAGAAAGAGAGAGAGAGAGAGAGAGAGAGAGAGGAAGGAGGGAAGGAAGGAATAAATAAACAAGAGATACAGACTTATAAATACAGAGAACTGGTAGTTGCCAGAAGGGATAGGAGAAATAGGTGAAGGGGATTCAAGAGGTACTAACCTCCAGTTACAAAACAGGGAAGTCAGGAAGACGTAAAGTCCAGGACAGGGAATTATAATCAATAATACTGATAACGTTGTACAGTGATAGATGGTACCTATATTTATTGTGGTGAACAGTGTGTACAATTTTATTTATTTATTTTAGAGAGGGAGAGAGATCGACAGTGGGGGTTGGGGGAGAGAGAGAGAACCTCAAGCAGACCCCCGCTGAGCGTGGAGCCAGATGTGGCGCTCAGTTCCAGGATCCTGAGATCATGGCCTAAGCCGAAATCAAGAGTCAGCCACTTAGCCAACTGTGTTATGCATCCGAAACTTTACAACACTATATGTCAATTATCCATAAATAATATTTTTAAGCTTGACAGAGGGAGAAAACAACAGCAGCAAAGTATGCCCCTCATCCATTTCCTCACATGTAACATATTCCCCCACCAAGTGCATAGATAAAATCTACCTCCAGCCACCCAAGGGCCCTTTTACCTATACCTGGATCTACTGGCCTCAAGAGTTCCTTCACCTGAAAGCTGTGCATGGGTGTGACACTAAGAAAGAGAGACTGCTATGTCCATTAAAAGAAGACAGCTGAAAATATTCATCCCATCGCACAATATTTTCTACAGGAGAGTTCTGAAGATAATTTTATTCCCAATCTTAGAATTTTATAGCTTAACCGAAAAAATTAAATATTTAGATGGCATCTTGAGTTTATTTGTACTTTTTCCATCTTATGGACCACTGTGTTAACCAAATTGTTTATTGTTTTGGCTATTAAAAAACTTAAGTACATGGCCTACCTGCCACATGTTTCAGAATTCCAGAATACGTGTTTTATCAGCCTCTTTCCTGGCTCCATTTTATTCTTTGTCTTTTTTTTTTTTTTTCTTTCCACTGGCAGCTAATTTTTTTAATGATATCTTTGTTTTCTTACAAATCATTGTAATTAATTTTGTAATAAGCCAGCAATAAATTATAATTAGCAGATGAATGATGAAAGATCCATTTCTATGCCTATTTTGGCTCATTTGAACTTTTTATTTCATGACTGTCAGAAAAAAACGTAGATCTATGATAGTGGACCAAATTGTACTCTTAATATTTTGGCTTGCATTGACAATTTAATTATAAAACCACAACAACAAAAACCAATAACACAACTCTATAGAATTGCTTTGGGGTAGGAGAAATAAGAAAAATTAAACCTCATCAGTACCACACATGACAGCATGCCCTGGGTATATTATTGTCTACACTGAACGTCTTCTGTAGCTATAATCATAGTGCACATGCTTTACTCTAGATTTCTTTAAATCATTGCATCATTGTCACACTTATATTTCTGCCACAGTCTTGACACAATTAACATTATATTATACTCACTTAATCAACTCTAAACAGAACATGTGAATGTGATTGCTCAAATCATCCCTGGCTGGCATTTAAATCAGAAGTTATAAACCTAGAAGGGTGTACAAAAAAGACAAATACAAAAGAAGAATAAGGGTAACATCAAAAAGACAATCTATAGAAGAGTCGGAGTCATTGAAAATGTTTCAGGATAATATAAAGGGTTATTTTCTTAGCTATGGAAAAACATTCCATGCTGATCAATTGGAAAAACAAATATTATTAAAATGTCTACACTACCCAAGCAATCTACACATTTAATGCGATCCCTACCAAAATACCGCCAGCATTTTTACAGAGCTAGAACAGCCCTAAAATTTCTATGGAACCAAGAAAGACCCTGAATAACCAAAGCAACCTTGAAAAAGAAAAGCAAAGCTGCAGGCATCACAAGTCCAGACATCAAGATACATTACAAAGCAGTAGTGATCAAAACAGTATGGTACTGGCACAAAAATAGACACCTAGAAAGACAGAACAGAAAACCCAGAAGTGAACCCACAATTATATGTTCAATTGATGTTTGACAAAACAGGAAAGAATACCCCACAGGAAAAAGACTGTCTCTTCCACAAATGGTGTTGGGAAAACTGGAGAGCAACATGCAAAAGAAGGAAACCTGACCACTTTCTTAGCCCATGCACAAAAATAAATTCAAAGTGGATTAAAGATCTACATGTGAGACCAGAAAACATAAAAATCCTGGTAAAGAACACTGGTGGTAACCTCGTTGACATTAGCTGTAGCAATTTCCCTTTAGAGAGGTGTCCTGAAGCAAAGGAAACAAAATCAAAAATAAACTATTGGGACTACATCAAAACAAAAACTTCTGCACAGGGAAGTAAACAATCAGCTCAACAAGAAGGCAACCTACAGAATGGGAGGAGATATTTGCAAATGACATATCTAATAAAATATAGAAAGAACTTATAGAAGTCAACACCCAAATCCAAAATGTAGAAAGACTTATAGAAGTCAACACCAAGAAAACAAACAATCCAATGAAAAATGGACAGAAGACATAAACTGATATTTTTCAAAAAAAAAAAAAAAAAAAAGACCTACAGATGGCCAAGAGGCACAGGAAAAATGTTCAACATTACTGATCCTCAGGGAAAATACAAATCAAAACCACAATGAGATAGCGCCTCACTCCTATAAGAGTAGCTAAAAACAACACAAGAAACAACAGGTGTGACAAGGATGTGGACAAAGAGGATCCCTTTCCATTGTTGGTGGAAATGAAAACTGGAAAACAATATGGAGGTTCCTCAAAAAGTTAGATTTTATTTTTGTTTTGAAGATTTTTATTTATTTGAGACAGAGAGAGACAGAGCACAAGCAAAGGTAAGGGCAGGCAGAGGGCAAAGCAGGCTCCCTGCTGAGCAAGGAACCCAATGTGGGACTCGATCCCAAAACCTTAGGATCATGATCTGAGCCAAAGGCAGATACTTAACTGACTGAGCCACCCAAGCATCCCTACAAACTAGATTTTAGACCAAAGACTGTAACAAGAGATGAAGAAGGGCATTATATCATAATAAGGGATCTATCCATCAAGAAGATCTAAGAATTGTAAATATTTATGTTCTCCACTTCCGACATTCAAATATATAAATTAATAATAAACAAAGAAACTCATGCATAATAATACAATAATAGTAGGCGACGTTAACAAACCCTCTTATAGCCAAAGGACAGACAATCTAAGCAGAAAATCAACAAGGAAACAAGGGCTTTGAATGACACACTGGATCAGAGGGACTTAACAGATAAATTCAGAACATTTCATCCTAAAGCAGCAGAATACACATTTTTTTTTTCAAATGCACATGGAACATTTTCCAGAGTATCACATACTGGGTCACAAATCAATCCTCAACAAGTACAGAAAGGTCGCAATTATACCATGCATATTTTCAGACCACAACGCTATGAAATGAAGTCAACCACGAGAAAAAAATTGGAATAACCACAAATCCTACTAAAGAATGAATGGATTAACCAGGAAATTGAAGAAGAAATTTTTAAATATACATGGAAACAAATGAAAATGAAGACATCACAGTCCAAAAATTTGGGATGCAGCAAAGGCAGTCCTAAGAGGGAACTATATTGCGCTAAAGGCCTTCCTCAAGAAACAAGGAAAGTCTCAAGTATACAACCTAGCTTTACACCTAAAGGAGCTAGAAAAGAAAGAGCGAATAAAGCCTAAAGTCAGTAGAAGAAAGGAAGTAAGATCAGAGCAGAGATAAAGGATACAGATACAAAACAAACAAAAATAGTACAACACATTAATGAAACTAAGAGCTGGATCTTCAAAAGAATTAACAAAATTGATAAACTCCTAGCCAGAAGTATCAAAAGGAAAAGAGAAAGGACACAAATAAATAAAATCACGAATGAGAGAGGAGATCACAACCAACACAACAGAAATACAAACAATAAGACAGTACTATGAAAAATCATATGCCAACAACTGGGCAATCCCTTGAAGAAATGGACAAATTCCTAAAAACCTACAAATTATCAAAACTGAAACGGGAAGAAATAGAAAACCATAACCAGCAAAGAAATCCAATCAGTCATCAAAAATCTCCCAAAACACAAAAGTCCTGGACCACATGGCTTCCCAGGGGAATTCTACCAAGACATTTAAGGAAGAGTTGGCACTTATGCTTCTCAAACTGTTCCAAAAAATAGAAGTGGGAGGAAAATTTCCAAACTGCTGCTATGAAGCCAGCATTACCTTGATTCCAAAATCAAACAAAGACCCCACTAAAAAGGAGAATTATAGGTCAATATTCCAGATAAACATGAATGCAAAAATTCTCAATAAAATACTAGCAAATCGAATCCAACAGGACATTAAAAGAATTATCCACCACGATCAAGTGGGATTTATCCCTGGTCTACAGGGTTGGTTCAATATTAGCAAATCAATGCATGTGACTCCACACTAAGAAAAGATGATACGAACCATGGGATCCTGTCAACAAACGGCAGTAAAAGCACTTGACAAAATATAGCGTCGCCTTGATACAAACACTCCACAAAGTAGGGACAGATGTGAATATACTCCAACACATAAAGGCCACACCCAGCAGACCCACAGCTAATATCATCCTCGAAAGGGAAAAACTGAGAACCTTTCCCCTTCGGTCAGGAACAAGACAGGGATGTCCACTCTTACCATTACTTTTTAACATAGTACTAGAAGTCTTAGCCTCAGCAATCAAACAACAAAAGAAACAAAAGGCATCCAAATTAGCAAGGAAGCGGTCAGACTTCCACTTTCTGCAGACGACATGATACTCAATGTAGAAAACTTGAAAGACTCCACCAAAACCCTGCTAGGATGATACAGGAATTCATCATAGTTGCAGGATATAAAATCAACGTGCAAAATCTGTTGCATTTATGGGGCGTCTGGGTGGCTTAGTGGGTTAAAGCCTCTGCCTTCAGCTCAGGTCGTGATCCCAGGGTCCTGGGATCAAGCCTCGAGTCGGGCTCTCTGCTCAGCGGGGAGCCTGCTTCCCTTCCTCTCTCTCTGCTTGTGATCTCTGTCTGTCAAATAAATAAATAAAATCCTTTTTTAAAAAATGTGTTGCATTTTAATACACCAATAACGAAGTAGCGAAAGACAAATCAAGCAATCAATCCCATGTGCAAATGCACCAAAACCAGTGATACACCTAGGGAATAAACCTAACTAGTAAAGTTAAAGATCTGTACTCTGAAAACTATAGAACACTTATGAAAGAAATGGAAGAGGACACAAAGGAATGGAAAAACATTCCATGCTCCTGGTTTGGATGAACAAACGTTGTTAAAATGTCTATCTTACCCAAAGCAATATACACATTTCATGCAATCCCTATGAAAATAACATCATCATTTTTTACAGAGCTAGAACAATCCCAAAATTTGTGTGGAACCAGAAAGACCTCAAAAGCTAAAGCAATTCTGAAAAAAGAAATCAAAACTGGAGGCATCATGATTCTGGATTTCAAGCTTTATTACAAAGCTGTAGTCATCGAGACATTATGGATTGGGACAAAAACAGACACATATATCAATGGAACAGGATAGAAAACCCAGAAATGAGCCCACAATTATATGGCCAACTAATCTTCAACAAAGCAGGAAAGAATGTCCAATGGAAAAATGTCTCTTCAACAAATGGTGTTGAGAAAACTGGACAGCAACACGCAGAAAAATGAAACTGGACCACTTTCTTACACCACACACAAAAACAAATTCAAAATGGATGAAAGACCTAAATGTGAGACAGGAACCATCAAAGCCCTAGAGGAGAACACAGGCGGCAACCTCTTTGACCTTGGCTGCAGCAACTTCTTATTAGACACATCTCCAAAGACAAGGAAAACAAAAGCAAAAATGAATTACTGAGACTTCATCATAATAAAAAGCTTCTGCACACCAAAGGAAAAATTAACAAAACTAAATCTAGCCTACAGAATGGGAGAAGATTTGCCAATGACATATCAGATAAAGGGTTAGTATACGAAATCTAGAAAGAGCTTACCAAACCCAACATCCAAAAAACAAATAATCCAGTTAAGAAAAGGGCAAAAGACATGAAGACATTTTTCCAAAGAAGACACCCAGATGACTAACACACCCATGAAGAGATGTTCAATATGATCTTCATTAAGGAAATATAAATCAATATCATGATGACATCCCACCTCATACATGTCAGAATGGCTACAATTAACAACACAAGAAACAACAGGTGGTGGCAAGGACAGGGAGAAGAAACCCTCTTTCACAGTTAGTGGGAATGCAAATTGGTGCAGCCACTCTGGAAAACAGTTTGGAGATTCCTCAGAAAGTTACAAATAGAGCTACCCTATGACCTAGCAATTGCAGCTAGATATTTACCCAAAGAAAACAAAAATACAGATTCAAAGGGGTACGTGCACTCTGATGTTTAAACAGCATTATCAACAATAGCAAAACTACAGAAAGAGCCCAAATGTATGTCCGTCAACTGATGACTGGATAAAGAAGTTTTGGCTTATACACACACACACACACACACACACACACACACAGGAATATTACTCAGCCATCAAAAAGAAAGAAATCTTGCCATTTGCGATGACATGGATGGAGCTAGAGCATATTATGCTAATTTAAGTCAGTCAGAGTAAGACAATACCATAGGACCTCACTCATGTGGAATTTAAGAAAAAACAGCCAAACATGTAGGAAGGGGGTAAAGAAAAAAGGATGAGGGAAACAAGCCATAAGAGACTCTTGAGGATAGAGAACAAATTGAGGGCTTATGGAAGGAGGTGACTGGGGAGCTGGGCTAGACGGGTGATGGGTACTACAGAGGGCACTTGTGATGAGGACTAGGTTTGTATGTAAGTGATGAATCACTGAATTCTACTCCAGAAAACAATACTGTACTGTGTGTAAACTAACTAAAATTTAAATTAAAAAAATACAACTGCCGTATGATCCAGTACTTTCACTTCTAGGTACATGTCCAAAGGAAATGAAAATACGTTATTGAAGAGATGATCTGCCTCCCATGTTTACCACAGCATTATTTACAACAGCCATGAGATGGAAACAGCATAAGTGTTCATCCACAGGTGGGTGGACAAAGACGATGTGGTATAAATATATAATGAAATGCTATTCAGCCGTGAGAGAAAAGGAAATTCTCCATTTGCCATCACATGGATAGATCTCAAGGACGTTAAGC
Source organism: Enhydra lutris kenyoni (assembly GCF_002288905.1). Lineage (NCBI taxonomy): Eukaryota > Metazoa > Chordata > Mammalia > Carnivora > Mustelidae > Enhydra > Enhydra lutris. Next base: position 5,942,165 of record NW_019154108.1, on the reverse strand, counting down.
TGAGATGAGGTCAGACAGAGAAATGGTATCTCTTATATATGGAAAGTAATTATTTCATTAAAATTGTCATTGTAAAAGCAGAGAGTAAATTGGAAGTTACCAGGGGCTTCGGGGAGGGAGGAAATGAGAGAGATGTTGTTTAAGGGCACATAGTTGCAAACAGAAAACTAAGTCCCAAAGACCTAATACAGTGTGGTGATCATGGACAACAAAGCCATACTGTAAACACTGCTCAGAGGCCAGATTTCCATTGTTCCCAATACTAGAAGAAACGATAATTATGTGACAAGATAGAAGTGCTAAGGTTACCATGGCAATCTTGTTACAATATAAATATAACAATATGTACACCTTAAATTTACACAGGGCTGTACATGAAATACAACTTAACTAACATAGTACTTTAAAGTAGCATTTAAAAAATCAAATCCCTAAGGAGCCACTGAATAAAAATGTGCCTGGCCTCCAGGAAGAAACCTATCGAACTGCAATGAGAGAAAATAAAAATGACTTAAATACATATGAATGGATTTATTACCTTTGTGGATTTAAATCGCAGTCATTTCACTTTTCTCCAAACTGATAGTTAAAATTAAATGCACTTCTAATCACCACCCCATGTATGCATGTACGTTTCAGTGGATATGACAAACTGCTTCTAAAATTCATAGTAAGAGGACCTCAATCTTTAAAAAAACTCAAAGTGGAAAGACATGAATTCTCAACTTGACATGAAGTCTATTCTAGACATGAAGACAGACAGTAATGCAGCACTAGCGTACCATGGTAAAAGTTGGACAGGAATGCACAAACACACAGTAGAGTAGAACAGAGATCCACATACCAGTCTCTTACCCATCAGATAATAATGCAGGACCTCTCCACCTTATACACCTAAAACGTCTACAGTGACTATATATCAATATAGAAAAGACAAAGCAACAAAGCTTTGCAAAGATAATATAGGAGGACATCTTGTTGCTTGTACAGCAGGCAAAGACTTTTAAACAGGGCATTTGATATACTACCTGTCAAGGAAAAGGCTAATAATTTGGACTACTTTTTTTTTTTAAGATTTTATTTATTTATTTGACAGAGATCACAAGTAGGCAGACAGGGAGGCGGGGGTGGGGAAGCAGGCTCCCCACTGAGCAGAGAGCCCGATGAGGGGCTCAATCCCAGGACCCTGAGATCATGACCTGAGCAAAGGCAGAGGCTTTAACCCACTGAGCCACCCAGGTGCCCCAATTTGGACTACATTTAAAGGAATCACCGAAAGACACCATGAAGTAAAACAAAGGATCCGAATCCATAATAAAGATTGCTACAGTCACCAAGAAATTATAATCAACCTATAGAAAAAATGAATAAGAAGCTTCAAAGAAGACTATACAAATAAATGTATGAAAATAACACCTACAATAATGACCAAAGAAAGGTAAGTTCAAATCAGAATGGCATAGCATTACACATCCATCAAAGTGGTTAAAGTCATCAATATAGTAGCAATAACAATAATAAAAGTGACAATACCAAAAATCGCCAAGAAGGTAAAGCAATGGGAATTCTCATATGTTCCTGATGAAACTGTAAATTGGTAAAAAAGCACTTTGGAAAAGCATTAAGCCACACCTCATAAAACTGAATACATGCATGTCCTACAACCTAGCAGTTCTACTCCTTGGGATATACTCAACAGAAATGTGTACATGGTCATCCACGGAAATGTTCACAAACACCGGTAACTGCATTATTTGTATCACTCAAGACAGAAAGCTGGTATGTTCAAAAACAGCAGAACAGCTAGACAAAATATGAAATCTTCATACCATGGAGAGACTCTACGAAAAAGAAAATGAACGATAACTCTGCACAAACTACAAACTGAACGTGAGCAAAAGAAACAGACCCAGAAAAATGCAAACTTCGGAGTACTCAAAGTTCTAGAAGCAGATAAAATTAAACTACGGTATTTTAGGACTGAAACCAGTGTAGTAAAATCATAAGGAGAAGTAAGTTGTGATTACCATACAAGTCAGGACATCAATCACCTTTGGCAGCAAGGAGTGGGAATGATAGGACGTTTCTGAGATGCCGTCAATGTTTGATTGTTTGACCGAGGCAACAGTGACACAGGGGATAGATCTGCGATAAATCACTGAGCTACACTTCTGTACTTTTCTATATGTAAGCTGTATTTCCCAGCATAAAAGCTTTTTTAAAAACTGAATTTCCTGGTTGGCTCAGTCAGTTAAGCATCGGACTCTTGATTTCAGCTCAGGTCATGATCTCAGGGTTGTGAGATCGAGCCCCGTGTGCAACTGCGCAATGAGTGTGGTGCTTAAGGTATATCATCTCTCCCTCTTCCTCTGCCCCTACCCCACTGCCTACGCTCTCTCCCTCTCTCTCCGTCTCTCCCTCTCTGAACAAGACTGAATTGCCACGATAGATATATGGAGAAATAAACTCACCACGTATATGTGGGTCTAATTCCTAGGAGCTCTATTCTGTTCCGTTGATCTCTGGGTCCACAAGTGTATTCTCACGCCCAGAGCACACTGTCCTAACAGACAGAGTTTTACCATCAGTCTTGAAATCAGGTAGTACTTGTTAGTCCGCCAACTTTATTTTTTTCTGAGACCATTTTTATCTTTCTAGCTCTTTTGCACCTGAACATATATTTTAGGGGGCGCCTGGGTGGCTCAGCCGTTAAGTGTCTGCCTTCAGCTCAGGTCATGATCCCAGGGTCCTGGAATCGAGCCTCACATTGGGCTCCCTGCTCAGCGGGAATCCTGCTTCTCCCTCTCCCACTCCCCCTGCTTGTATTCTCTCTCTCTCGCTGTGTCTCTCTCTGTCAAATAAATAAAATCTTTTAAAAAACACATATATTTAAGAATCAATTGTCAATGTGTACAAGATGCCTGCTGGAATGATTATGGGGATTGTTTGAAAATCTCCGGATCAATCTGGGATTAAAGTGACATCTTAATAACGAATCTTCCAGTTCTTGGCGAAAAATCTCCCATTTACTTAGTTCTTCAAGTAACAATGTTAACAATGTTAGGTAGTTTTCGACGTAGAGATCTGGCTTAGACTTTGTTAAATTTTATCTCTACCTATTCCATGTTTGTCATGCCACTTTTTTCTTCCTCCAAATTTTTATTTAAATACCAGTTATCGGGACGCCTGGGTGGCTCAGTGGATTAAGCCTCTGCTTTTGGCTCAGGTCATGATCTCACCGTCCTGGGATCAAGCCCCGCATCGGGCTCTCTGCTCAGTGGGGAGCCTGCATCCCTTCCTCTCTCTGCCTGCCTCTCTGCCCACTTGTGATCTCTGTCAAATAAATAGTCTTTTAAAAAATCCTAAAAAAAAAAAAAAAAAACCTACTCCTTTAAAAATAAATAATACCAGTTAGCGCTCTACTTTAAACAGTATTGTTTCTTCAACTTAATATTCCAGTTGTTCTTCACTAGGACATTGGGAATATAATTGATTTTCATATGTTCGCCTTTGCTTCATAAATTTCTTAAATTCATATATTGGTTCTAATGGTTGTTTAGTACTGCTATCAGAACTGAGGAGGGGATAAAAACATGTGGTGTATAAATATACAATGGAATATAGTCAGCCGTAATAGAAAAGAATGGCATCTTGCCATTTGCAACAACATGGATGGAGCTAGAGAGTATGATGCTAAATGAAATAAGTCAAAGACAAACACCATATGATTTCACTCATAAGTGGAATTTAAAAAATGAAACAGATGAACATGGTGGGAGGGAAGAGAGAGAAAAACCATAAAACAGACTCTTAACTACAGAGAACAAACTCAGGATTGCCGGAAGGAAGGTGGGCAGGGGGATGGGTTAAATGGGTGATGGGTAAGGAGGGCAGCTGGGATGGTCACTGGATGTTGTATACAAATGATGAATCACTAAACTCTACTCCTGAAACCGATATTACACTCTATGTTAACTAAATGGAATTTAAATAAATAAATAAATTTAAATAAAATCTTGAAACAAAAAAAGTACTGTTACCAGAATTTTCTACATAAACAATCATGCCATCTGCACATGGAGAAAGTTTTAGTCCTTTCTAATCATTATGTCTTGTATTTATTTTTCTTGCCTTAGTTCAATGGCTAGAATCCCCAGTATAATATTGAGTAGAAATGGTAAAAATTAGCGTCCTTAACTTGTTTCCATTGTTTGGGAGAAAATATTGTCTTTCACCATTACACTCGTCAGCTCTCGGCTTCATAGGCTTCCTCTTACCAGGATGAGCCCTTCCCTTCTCTTCCTAGTTTTCCAAGACTTTTTATTATGAATGAGCACTGAATTTTGTTAACTGCTTTCTCTGTCTATTGAGATTATGTAATTTTCTTCTTTATGCTTTGTTGAGTTTCAGATGTTAAATCAACCTCACATTCTTTTTTATATATTATTGGATTAATGGTCCAAGTATTTTGTTAGGGAATTTCCTACTTATGTTTTGATCAAGGATACTTCTCTGTAATTTTCTAGTGACTCTGTCTAGTTCTGGTATCAGGGAAAGTTTAGCCTCATAAATAAGTAGGACAGAGTCCCCTTCTCTGTAATTGGACACAGCTTATGTGGGACTGGTATTATTTCTTCCTTTAAGGTTTAGTGGAACTCACCAATGAAGCCACCTCAGCCCCAGGTTTTCTTCTTTCTGTTAACAAGCTTGTTTTATTAATGACAAAAACATTTTAAAAGGTAGGGGTGTGTACAAAATTAATACTAAAAGTAAACTACCCATATGTATAGACAACACATAATGTAAATAATCCTTGTTCAATGAGAGAGTTTGAATTTTATAAAAGCGCAAGGTCATGGAAGTATGGATGCTTTTACTTTCTCTTGAGTTTTCATAAATTCTTCAAAACCTCTCAGTGAACATTTGTTATTTGTAACTAGAACCAAAAACAAGAAATGGCAGTCAGAGTTGTCCATAAATGGGCTGGGATCTCTTCCCACTCTCTCTTCTGACCCTGTAATGAAGCTGCAGAGGTGCTTTCTGACTTGCTATGAGTTTGGAACAAGGTGAATTTCACCTTGAAGATGCTACTAGTTTATTTCACTAGCCTTCCACTTCCCATAATCAGGACAAAGCCATACCTGCCTCTTAGAAGAGTGAGGAGTACTATTTTGAACTCCATACCCAAAACAGAAACTGATGGTTGAGGTTTGAAAGGAGTGAGGCTATTACTGTCCAATAAAGAAGACAAAGAGTGTAAAAAAAAAAAAGACAAAGGAGTTAGAAATAAGAACAGAGAAAAAGTATATTGAGCCTGAAACAAAGGATAATATCTTCCAAAAGACTGGAGGTTGAATGCAATACCTTTCATTTCTAATAAAGCTACAGGAACTGAAATTTAAACTCCAGTGTACCAGATAAAGACTGATATTAAATATTTTTCATAAGTTATATTTTGAAAACCACATGAAAAAGTAATCTTTATAATTTTGTATTGGTTGAACAAACGGGCCAACTTCTCAATTTCTTATGAGTCTATTGCAACAAGATTAGTCCATCATCAGCAACATAATGCAAATAAAATATCAGCACAGAATTAAAGGAAATGGAACTGGGCAGGACCTGCAGAGATCCTCTTAGTAGGAGGATCCAATGTGGACATGGGGAAGGAGACACGGTTACATAATTTTAAAAAAGTATTTGAACTATATTTAGAAGTCCATTTCTGTTCAACTTGACATCTGAATCGTTGGCTGACTATTGGGGGGGGGATCCCTTAAGTCTAAATGCCCCTTTCCTTATCAAACATTAGGACAGAAGCATAGTTAAACAATCTTGCTTATAGCATTGATAAGAATGCATTAAATAACATCAATAATGCTCTGAATATCACCCAAGAAGGTCAGTCGACTTATCCAAGGTCATAGCAAATCCTTAAAAAGAAAGCAAGAATTTCCTCCACCCAACTAAGCATGTAAGCTTTCCTATAATACACAGAGTTTATAATTCTGAGACCTTGAAAAATAATGTTTTTTTAAAAAAACAATCCAAGCTGAATATAACTTGGCATCTGGTTGGATTCAATATTTAACACAGCTTCTAGCATTACCCAGCTGACAGAAATAAAAAAACAAGTGGAAATGGTAGGATCTCACGGCAATTAAGAGGGTACTTTTAGAGTTAAAAAAAAATTTAATTTAAACCTTGGTTTCTACTCTCAATTTTGAATGAGTTACTTAACTTCCCTGAATGTCAACATTTCCTCTGTAAAATGAGGAAAGCACGATACAATTTTTGCAAATCACAATGCTTCAAGCTCTAGTAAGTATTCAATAAACACAATTATTAGCAATAGTTAATGTTATAATCATTTACTACTTTTACCTTCATATAATGTAGCCATGAAGGAGGCTGCATTACTGTGCTACTTCTTCCAGAAAAAGTAGAAATAAATCCTGCAGCACGTAGCAGTGCGTGGCCATAACCGAAGTTACTGCCTCTCTCTGTAACTGACATTTCAAGGAAAGCATTAAACTAATACAACGATGACTAAGAAAGCACCCGTTAATGAAGCCACACACTCCCACATGCTTCTCACTAACCCACGCGCACTCTGGTTCTCGGGAGTAATTACTGGCGAGCAACTATTTTATTGCAGATGCGCTGGGAAATGTGACACAGTTATCTACACCTCACCAGCTTCGGAAGACGGGTCAGCCTACAAAGTACTGACTAATAGCAAAGCACTGTAAGGTAAGCAGTATTTTCTCACGGTAAACAATGTAGGCGGTTAGGTCAATCCACGGTTTATAAAGTTGATAGTTACACTCCCGCTATCACCAAAACCAAACAAAATTTAACTTTCATTTTCTAGATTTCAGCAAGTATGATTAAAAGTAAAGGAGCTTAATATCGCATAATTCTGTTGCTGTGCCACTCTTCCTAAAACTTTGAAAAGCCTTCTCAAGTAGCAAAATGCATCTTTTGTATGTTTCTGGACTTCATTTTTCTTTTTTCTTCTCGTCTTTCCTATGTATTATGACTTGGATAGTTAACAATTGTGTCTATTAATCTGACACCTGTGTGAGTTCCTCAGTGATTCCTACTAACCCACAGATGTTCAAATTCCAACATTTTGCTCAAAACAGTTTGCTTTATCTTTCCTGGACATAGGTCCTGATACATCTTTTCTACAAGGCCTTTCCCACAACGAAGGTGGATTATTTCTCTCACCTACCCCAGGGCCCACCAGGATCTCCAGCTCTAGCACGCCCTACACTCTAGTTGTTGGAAGCAGTTAAAAACAAAACAAAACAAAATCCCTCCTTTGAAGCAAGTGCAGGGCCTCTACTTCAGACTTAAGCCCGCTCTTACCGCCTCCCACACCATTACTGGAACCAGTTTCCTGACTCAGCTTTCCACTCCTGGCACTTCCTTTGAAGATACAACATGAGCAGAGTGGATGAATTAAAAAGAAAGCCCTGTGCAGAGACTTACAGCTTTTGAGCAGGTAATCAATAAAATCTAAGTAGCCTGAAATATAATTTCACAAACAGTCATGGTCTGGAATTTAAACAAATGGTTTGATCTGCCTTAAACCCAGCTGAATGTTGACCTCTGCTTGGGACTCTTTTCAGGGATACACAGTTATAAAAATCCTAAGTTTTAGCCCCTCTAAAAATCAAAAACAATAAACAAAAGGCATCTAACCAGGTTTGATGTGCCCGTATCCAGATGGTCAGCTTTCTTTTTCTTTTCTTCTCTTTTTTTGTGATAGAGCTAAGAAGTCCTCCCATGGACTAATAAATTGTGTATTGTCCATCAAAAATTTTAAGATTATGAATTATTAAAAATCACTGCAAATCCCCATCCAGTCTCCTAAAGCAAGTCAGCAAATCCAATTATGTCCCTCTCACATGTGTCTCTAGAATTAGCCTCTCCTCATCCGAGCCACTCAGACCCACTTTAAAAGATTTCAATAATGTCATAAGCAGCCACGATTCCCCTGTAGCTCACTTCCCACCACGCAGGAAGTCGTCATCAAATGCAAAGGTGAACACGTTCTTTCCTTGGTGCTAAAAACCTTTCAGATCCCCAACGGTCCCGAGATAGAATTCAGACCTCAGATGGGCCATCCTTATAAATGGCCAATGGCCCATCCCTCTCTGCTCCCATCCTTCTCTATCGCCCTTTGTGTCTGCCAACGCGGGAATGCTCACCATTTCCTGAATGTGCCAAGATCTTACAGAGGTTGTTGCTCCTGGGACAGAAGTCAGTTCTTCTCCCAAGGCCCACTTGGCTTTTCCACCTAAGAAGCTTCTACTTAACTTTCAAGTGACATTCAGATGGCATCTCTCTAAAGTGAAGACCTCCTTTCTCTGTCCTCTCCCAGGTAGAGTTAATCGTGCCATCTTCCGTATTCCCACAACACTTTGTAGATTCTGTAGCAGCATTTTCTCTGTTGAAGTTGACTTCTCTTTCTTTCTCAGGTTGTCTGTGGGCTCCCCGCCCCCACCTGGACCACAGCTTTTCCTAAGACACAGACTATGTGTCGCTCTTACATGGATACGGATATCAGCATTGACTGAATCCCCTACTACACAGTAGCTTATCATAATCTAACAAAAAGTACATGAAATTTAAGCCAGGTACCTTCTGGGTTTAAATCATAGATCATAGTTCCATATTTTTCTAGAAACAGCCGTGGAAACTTTGCTTCCTTGCCTATAAAGTAGTCATGCAACCAGCCCACGGAGAGAGAGGGACCTTTTGAGAACTAAGATAAAAGGACATAGGAACCTTGCCTGGAAAAGTTCTGGCATGCTTTGCCCTCCTGAGCACCCATTCTGCTATATGTTGCATTATCTCCATGACAACCCATGTGGCCACTGGCCTCCCCATCCGCCATCTAGGAACAGAAGCCCACAGAAGGACAAAGGAGCTGACCAATAGCACATGGTAAGTACGAGCAAAGCCAAGACTCAAACAGCTGGGGATTCAACCATAGGTGCTCTAAAGCTATTTCACTTTACCCAAGTGCCCAATATTTTATTTGATGCTCACCAAAATCCCTTTTATTTTCCTCATTTTATAGATGAAGAAACTGAGGCTCGAGTCAGTAACTTGCCCCCAAATCATAGAGCTGCAGGTACACAAGCCAGGATTCAAACCCAAGTGTGTCTAAACTCCAAGTGCTTCAGTCAAAATCCCACAGACTAGTAGAAAAGGTACAGATATACTATAAAGTAGAGAAGAATAGTACATACCATAGGAAAATACCTGTGTTATAGTAATCAAACCAAGGTAAGCTTCCTTCTCAGTGAAGTTACCAGGAAAACCTTTTCAGAAGGTTTAAAAAAGCATTAAAATTAAAAAAAAAAAAATTTGTGGTTCACGGGTGGCTCAATTGGTTAACTGTCTACCTTCAGCTCAGGTCATGATCCCAGGGTCCTGGGATCGAGCACCGTGTCAGGCTCCCTGCTCAGCAGGAAGTTTGTTTCTCCCTCTCTGTCTGCCACCTGCTCATGATCTCTTTCTCTCTAATAAATAAATAAAATCTTCAAAAAAAATTGAAAATTAGTATTGAAAACCGAAAGTAACGGCTGGAAAGCATTCAGGAAAAGAGGGCTATCGGCAATTCAGGGACAGAGAACTGTGGGGTGTGTCAAGGACAGTGAGTCCAACTCAACGAGGGGAGAAGGAGGGAAAGTACCACAGAAGGTGTGAAGGGGACCTTGGATGTAGTCGCAGCATGTCCACATCAGGTAGGACTGGGAGCTCCCCGTCATGTTTGCAAATTAAAGTGAAATAAATCAGACTCTGTCACTGTAAAAATGCGTCAGAATGAGGAGGGGGGCTGGAATTAGGGGGACTGATCCAGGCACCCTGACGTTCAAGGGGCGGACCCTCCTCGCAGCTCAACTGGGCACAGGGGACGGGCCACAGAACCATCGGGGCAGACCGGCAGTCAATGCTTTGTGCCTGGGAGAAAAAGTGAGAATAACGCCACTTTCCAGAAGTAGGACCACTTGATGACCTTTGCAAAGAAGTCTGATTTCAGGTACGCTGAATTTAAGGTGCCAGCCGGGACGCTGGAGGTTTCCAGCAGGCAAGCAGATACACGCAATTGGGGCTTGTGAACCTGACTGGAGTTGGGAATTTGCTTGAAAGTCAGTAAGCATACACAGAAGTAGGAGTCCAGACAAAGAGGAGGGGGAGAGGTGGGAAGAGAAATCTAAGGGCTTGGTTTTAGGAAGCTCCCACATTTTAGCAGCAGGAAGTAGAAAAAAAAATAGACTGTTTTGCAGTCAGCCCAGTGAAGAGGGGTTTTCGGGAAGTACTGGTAAATTGTCTCAAATTCTCCTAGAAAGAAGTAAAGGAAGGTGAATTCTCAAAACTAAGGGAACAGACATGTTTTCAGAAATATCTTAAATTCACTGATGGGCCCAGATGTTGGATAATAAGGGACAAAACAGCATTAAAAAAATAAAAATAACTTTTCCACAAATATTGTAAGAGTTACTTTATATAAGAGGAAGAGAAAGATTACATAAAAATGCAAACTTCCCAGTAAAAATTAGAGGGTCCCAGGTCCCAGTCAAGGGATTACATGGTCATTGAGAAGAAGGCAGGCATATTCAGATGGAAAGAGACTGTCTGCTGAGCAGTATAAAGACAGCAGGCAGCTCAGACTGGGCCTCTGGAAGGCATGGTGGACTCCATGACCACCATGTTGTGGCTTTCTCCAGTAACTGCTGCCAGCTTTGTGCAAGAGAGCAGGGGTTGTGTAGCAAGGTAGAAACTCCAGAAGGTCAAAGTCTGTGAAATGCTCAGGAGCAAGTTTTTCTCTGCTCGGATCAGTTTAGCAGAGCAGCAAGCGTTCCACAAGCAGAATTTGCTAACTTGGTATCCAGCATGACTGGAGTTTCTATGGGCGCCTCACCCTCCAGCTCACATCAGAAGTAGGTACAGGCAGTAGGGCCCTCATGCGGAGGTTCCCAGTGACACAGGGACAGGCCCAGGAAGAAGGAAGCAGGGGAGGAAGCTACAGCTAAAACAAACAGGCACGCGCCCTACCTCCTGGCACTATGAGATGAGAAGATCCAAAGGCAAAACAACCATCCTCGTGAATTTCAAAAACTATAGTTTGACCAAAGGAAACCAATGTGGAGTTAAAGAAAGAAGTACAAGGAATTGGGGGAGGGGAGTAGGCGGGGAGAAATAGCTTGTTATTTAAAAATGAGCTCTGAGTATCAGAAGGGCCCAGAGGAGGACACTCAGGTTCAGGCTGGACCTGGAGAAGACACAGGTTCCGAACTCAGATGAGGTGTGAACGGTAAGCATTACGGCCCGCGGTGGTAACCACCGATGAGGGAGGGAATGAGAGGAATGCTGAGGGCAGGGGCTCTCCATCCCTCTGCGGGAACTACCCAATTCTGCTCCGTGAGAGCTAGACGAGTGCTCACTAGCAATCCATTCTTATAATTAAATACCAACAAATCTCGTATGGAGGGGGAGAATATCTAAATGCTTATCCTGGAACTTTCCTAATCACAAGGAAGTACTGCAGGAAACTCTATTCCTGATTCTTTTGGGACTTCCTTCCCTCAGAAGCCAGGCTTCACCCAGCAGAACTGACATTCTCGCAGAGGTGTTAGCTGAAGGTGAGCTTTGACAATTTGCTCCAGGAAAACACATAACCAAGAAGAGAAGGCTGCCTGTTGAGGCTCTATTTGCAGAAAGGGGAGCTAAAATAAAGACTCAGCCTTAAAATGTGTCACCAGCCATGTGAAGCAGAGGAAGCAACTTGGAAGTGAGAGAAAGATCTGTAATAAGTTCTGCTTGCGTAGAGAAAAGAGTGCCTACAGAGTGCTCAGAAGGGAAAATGATTCTATAATTAGTCAAGTGTGTCGCCATTACAGCTAAAGCTATTATCATTGCCAGTTAAAAACAAGGCCTGTCTTCATATGCAGTGCCTTGATCTACGGAGCTCAAATATAACTAAACAAAATAGAAGACTTTGAAAAGCCACTTCTAAAAAAACAAGCGCTTAAATGGATGTAACAGTCGGCACGTAGGAACCAACAAATTTCTCAATATATGAATGTGCAGTCCCAATGGGATCAATAAGATAGTTTATTACTTTACTCATGTTTCTCTGACCTATTCCTTATTTTCTGAAGTTACTGACGAAGGACAGGCTCCTGTTAGAACTTGTGCCTTTGCTTCTGAACAGACTTGTGAAATGCTAACGCGCTTGTATTCAGAGCCTATAATGATTATTCTAAAATAGACTCCCAGACCTGCAAAATAGGCACGAGGGTTAAGAGCAGGCATTTAAAGTTCAACAGACTTGGATGGAAACCATTTCTCTGCTAATTACTATGTCCAGTCTCCCTCTCTCTAAAGTGGACATGATAATAGCTCCCAGGGGTGTTACAAGGATCAAATGACAAGTGGAAAACCCTTTGCAAAGTAAGGTCACTCAAAAATGGTCACTATTGTTATTAAAAAGGCCATTAGAGGTCACTGAACTGTGCTTCATTTCACCAGCGAGGTCACACAATTAGTAATAGTTTAAAAACAAAAGCAATTCTCATCACCCAGCTCAGTACACTTTAGCAGGATTTTAGTCTCAAACTATTAAATGTCAGTGTGACCTTAATTAAAGCCACGACTGGACAAGGTTCTAAACAGGATATGACTTAATTGTATAGTGCTTAATCTTATCCCGTGGAAACCTTCCCCATGCTTACAGATACTGCTTCTCATAGCTAAGGAAAATGAACTCTTGTTTAATCAGTAGTCACTTTCCTATTCAGTCCACAGAAAAGACAAACTGGTTTCCATCCGTTCTAGGTGTTGATAGGTGTTGGCTATATCTGATGGATGGCTGACCTCAAATTCGCATTTGCAGCCTATCCTATCTGTACACTTCCATTGTCATTATATCTTGATATAAGCTCCTTTATGAAGTTCCAAAGTTCTGTGCAAATCCTTAAAAGTGAAAGAATATTTCAGTAAGAGTTAATCCTTTAGCTAAAGGAGAAAATCATTCAGCAAATTCAACTTAATGAAAAATCTGTTCTATCTAAAGAATAAGGTATGTTGTTGGAACCTAAAACTCAATTTAAGGGAGTTATCAAGACCTTTAACTGAGTAAGTGCTGTGTCAGTAGAGTTAAAAAAACAAACAAAAAAAACAAAAATAAAAACCTTTAACTTTACCAATATCAGCATTTAAAATATTGGACATTTTCTCCCTAATGTTATTGTAACGTTAACTATATGCATATTTGCTTTCATCTGTACTTGAAGAAAACCACAAATAGTATTTTCTTCAGCAATTAAAAAAAAGAAAGTTCTACTTCTCTCCAGTTTTACAAATTTACTAAATGAACAAATCTTTAAATTTTAAAAATCAAAACTATTAAAATTAATTTTCTAGTAAATAGATTTTGCAGTGCTGACATTTTAAAATGTCTTCCGGCCACTCCGTATGCTTGGAAGGAAATTAACGCTATTCTGAGAATTCCAATCCCCTCGCCATAATTTGACACGACCAGCAGAGGGCAGAACTGAACACTTCATACTTGCATCCTGAGCATGAATGAGAAAAACTTCCAAAAGGAGGCTGAGGAGTTCTATTTTTGACTGAAATTTAACACCTCAGTTGCTATATTTGCTGAACTTACAGACATGCCAAGAAGAAATGTCAACCTAATAAAATTCTCTTTGATACAAATGGGGAAATAAAAATCAACACTGCAATAGAATAAACTGTAGCAGAAGTGCTTAGAATTAACGGAATAAACACATGGAATCATAACATTAACAGTACTTGTTCATCATGTGCATATGCATGTGGTGCAACTAAACATCTTACAAATCAAATCAATTAAATAGCTTACAGATCAAATCAGAAATGCTTGGTATAGGGGCGCCAGGGTGGCTCAGTGGATTAAGCCTCTGCCTTCGGTTCAGGTCCTGATCTCAGGGTCCTGGGATCGAGCCCCGCATCGGGCTCTCTGCTCAGCGGGGAGCCTGCTTCCCCCTCTCTCTCTGCCTGCCTCTCTGCCTACTTGTGATCTCTGTCTGTCAGATAAATAAATAAATAAAACCTTTAAAAAAAAAAAAAAAGAAATAGTTGGTATATGTGCTAAGGGTAGAGATGAAACTATATATAAAATTTAATCTATAAATATAATTCATATCTGTATAATTCCATAATAGTTCCTTCATCTAGAATACACACTCTATAGACAAAATTACTGAAGAGGTTTTGTATTGTTTTAAAGTTTATTTATTTGAGAGAGAGAGAAAGAGAGGACACAAGCAGGGGGAGCAGCAGGCAGAGGGAGAGGGAGAAACAGGATCCCCACTGAGCAAGGAGCCCGACGGGGGGCTCAATCCAAGAACCCTGAGATCATGAGTTGAGCTGAAGGAAGACACTTAACTGACTGAGCCATCTAGGCACCAGCATTGAAGAGTTTTCAAAATTTTTCTCTAGGATTTGAAAGGTTTTTTTTGAAACTTTGATAAACTTATAAGGAATTATTTTATTCTTAATGTTCTGTAACTTCAATGTTCCACAACCTCTGATACTTCAAAAGTAAAAACCAAAAGAACACACTTACAAATCTATAAAGGCAGAATCAAAAGCAAGAAAAATCCCAGGGTTAGGCCTGGGGCCACAGTAAATATAGAATAAGACTCAGTTTAATATATTTTCTGTTAAAGGCAAGGATTTATTCACAGTTACATTTCCATGTCTGAATATCTGCACTTTACGTCTCAAGGTTTTTTTGTTTTGCTTTTTGGTTTGTTGTTGTTGTTTTTAATAAGAGCAATGAAAGTTAAACAGAGGAAGTTCCTGTAAGAAATTAAAGCCTTAGTTCTGCTGAAGATTCTGAAAACCGCCTAGAAACCAACTTGGTCTCTTTCTCTCTCACCAAAGCAGCTTCTCAGTTACAGAAGGGGAAGCAAAGCCTTAATGAGCAGTGGGGGAAAATGTCCCTTCAGGAAGCTTAGTTCTAGCGCAGCAGCTCTCATCAGCGGAGCCAAAACTCTGGAGAATTCAAGGTAGACCCTCCTTGGCATTTACAAAAGACCAAGAGCAGCTTCCACGTCTGAGCTACAACTAATATCGAAAGAACACATTTTCTAGAGCAAAGCTCTCCCAAAACTGGCTGATCAAAATTCCTGATATCCAGAGTCCATCCTCATACCTAGTCCACTGGACTTTCCCGAAGTGCAACCCCAAAGTTAGCATTTTAGGAAGCTCCCTGGAAAACACAGACATGTGGGAGAGAGAAGTCAATGAAACTGCAGACCTAACCAGGGCATCGGTAAGGGAGGGCCTTGGAGGCCGTGAATGAGGTCCCTGGCACTATCGTCAGGGTAAAGCTTCTCTAGCAAATAGACCATGATCACCCTTTTGGGGAGAAGGAACTGGAGGGGGCAAGAACAGAACAAGGCAGACGAATAAGGAGACGACTTTTGTGGTCCACACACAAGACAAAGGGGGCCTGCACTAGAGTGATAGCAACGGAAAATAAAACAAGACCAAAGTTTCCAAATATACTTTGAATCAACAGGATTTCATGACAGATTGGCTCTGGAAGATGAAAAAAGGCACAGACACGGAGTCCACTTTCCTGGGTCTGAATTCTTTCTCTCCCACTTACTAAACACTGTGACTGGGCAAATTACCCTCAGCCTCAGTTTCCACATCAGAAAGTAGAAATCGGATTAAATAAATCAATAATTTATTTTAAACTAATCAACTGAAGGGACCCACGTTCAGCACTTAGCACAGTGGTTGGCCCTTAGAAAACACTAAATGTTGGCTGCTTTCCATCATTTTTGTTGTTAATGACGTTCCTGTAAAAAGATCATCCAGGAGGCCTACTCTGAACAAGGCAATGTGAAAACCAAGGTATATTTTTTTAAGGAAGGAAAAAAACTTCCTCCCTGACAATGAGTATGGGAACCCCAGACAACTTTCACTGTTCTGTAGCTACTGCTGAGGATTTATTTTCCAAAAACAGGAAGGGAAATGCTTAAGAACGGCAACAGAATCCTTCAGTGATGATGATCCTCAAGGCCAGAGACTTTGTACTGAACACTGAGGCATAAAAAAGAAACAGGTTACAAGTTCTAACTCTTCTCCATTCCCACCATCTGGCCTCGAGAAACGAGACAGACATATGTGGATTTACTAATCGGCATTCCCCGGAGGATGTAACCCCTCCCTCCCCCATGTTCCTGCTTACTTGGAGGAAAAGATCACCCACCATTAGGTCTTCGCTGCCTCTGTCCAAAATGAATCTGGAATTCCCACTTCGTCAGATGCCATTTTAAAGGATGAACCCTGCAGCAGTTGCTAACAGAAACGGCACAATACTGACATCAAAAATGGTGTCTGCTAGTTCAGGGGCAAGCTCTTATACATCTAGTCAATAGAACCTAAATAAAGAGTAAATTTTTTTCAGGGCATCTGGGTGACCCAGCCGGTTAAGCGTCTGCCTTCAGCTCAGGTCGTGATCCTAAGGTCCTGGGATCGAGCCCCGCATTGGGCTCCCTGCTCAGCTGGGAGCCTGCTTCTCCCTCTCCCTCTGCCTGCCATTCCCCCTGCCTGTGCTCTGTATAAAAAAAAAAAAAAAAAAAAAAAAAAAAAAAAATTTAAAAAAAAGAGAGAGAGAGTAAATTTTTTCTTACTGGATAGCAAACCAGACATTATATTCCTTGGTTATACTTTTTTTTTTAAATTACTTTGAAAAACAGCCTACTTAGACCATTGTCTTTCAAGTTCACAAATTATACTTAGGAAGGATAGTAAGTATAAGCACCAAAAGATGGCACCTCGAAGACTTTTGATGGTTCTCGCATGATCTCATTCTCTGTCTACTGAGCACCCCCTTTTCACAGGGTACCTGGTCAAGAGTTACAGCATTCTATGGTAAATAACATTTCTCAGACCCTGCCTTGGGTTCTTCTGCCATCTGTTTTGAATCTGAAAATCACCTCACATTGTAGTAAATATTGGTTGCATTTTAAGTATAATACTAAAAATAAATACTTTTCTCCACTGTGTCCAGCGACCCTGTCTCTGCTTACTCATATGTCCTCCTCTTCCCCATTTACTAATGGTCAATATAGGTCCAATATGCAGTCAATTCTTACAACATGAAGCCAATTTTCAGATTCAAAATAGTTCTATTAACACTAATCTCTAATCTCACTTATATTTTGGTTTTGCATGAGATGCTTTTTTTTTCCCCAAAGATTCCCTATTTTCATGCTTCTGATAGGGTCCATAGGATCTTCCACTGAGCCTACCTGTTTCCTTGAGATCTTAGCCTTAGAAGACAATGAGGACGACTTAGCACCCTCCTCGTACCTACAGGCTTCAAGGAGAGCTCTCTCCCAACTGTAAAGATGTCAGGAAGCTCTAACACGTTTCTGACCTGCACACAAGATCCACCCCTCCTGTCTCTGATGAAAACGGCCCTCCTCCCAGGAAGCTGCTCCCAAATGCACAAGTGACATCAGGGTTTTCACGCAGAGTATCATGGGAAAACTGTCATCTTCAAATTCTCATTGCAATGCATTTAAAGCATTCTCTGTCCTCATTTTTCATGCAGATCTTTCAGACTACTAATACTAAGCTCTCTTCTCAGATTCTCTTCCATCTTCGATTCACAGTATTTTCTTGCAAAGATCCCCGACATCTTTTTCAAAGATCTCTAAAAATGTCCAAGAATATTCGTAACACATTCACCTAACCCAGAAGTACACAATTACTTTGCTAAAAGTAATTACCTGACTACATTTAATGAATGCACAAGGGCGTTAACCACCAAGAACGTAGAGAAAGTTACACTCTATTTCATGGAAGTTGTTCCTTATATAACAAAGGCAACATGGCATGGGGAAAAGCAAATTGACCTGAGTGTCAGAAGACTAAGATTCTGGCTCCGTCAAAACTATTTCGAGCACAGATAAGTCACTTCACCTTTGCGAGCTTGAGTGACCTCATTTGTCAGTTTAAGAGAAATGGCCTAAATTAAGTCATCATTAGATTCTTTCAATATTTTATTGTCCCATTGCAAGACAGAAAATCAATCAGATATACACACTGCACAGACACACGGCTTGAAACAGCTAAAAGGGGGAAATCCGTCCCATAGCCTGTTTGACAATGTGAGCCAGGAAATATCACGAATCAATACCTTCTGCTGAGTGGGGGAGACTTTTTCCAGAGCATTTAGCCTGAAGCTGTTGTGTATCAGTTGTTCTACATAGAAAATCCTGTAAACATCATAAAAGATAAGAACAAAGCACAAGAAGATAAGGGATTCTCATTAAAACAACAGGCTCCAGACATCATTTTACAGAATATTCACCCAAAGGAGGAAGGCTTGTGTGTGGATCGGTGTAGTGGCTAGTTAGAGAAAGCCAATGCTGCAAAAAAGCAACTGAAGGTTTTGTGCTGGGAACTGAACCTCGAGCAAGAGAGAGAATGAACATAATGCTTGGGGGCTTCAGTTTCTTCCATAAAATGGAAATAAAACCTATCTCATCAGGGACATTATAAAGAGTAAATGAATTAATATTTGTAAAGTGCTTAGTCAGCATAAGTTGTTTTCAAAGGTTCAAGTTTGAAAATAAAGGCACCTATAACAAAAATTGACAATGCCTTCCTACAGACTGGCGGGTCAGACAGTGGATGCAGCCATGATAAGCAAATAATTCATGTCCAAAAAACAGAAAAGAAAGAGTGAAGTAAATGCAAGCACAACACGAACAGGAATACTTCCATCTCCTAGCCGCACCCCACCATGGTTTTTACCCCACTTCCCACTAAGGAAGGACTCAGATTAAAACAGGAATCACCTATATCTTCATGTTGCTATTGCATACATAATTCATTCTGGTTTTGTGCTTTGTAAATGCATACGGGACATGCTGTATATGAACTATCATTCTAAACTAATGCATTTGTTATCCTCAATGAAAGGATCCCTTCCAGAATTACTTCCAAAATAACATCTACCCTTCATCACAATATTGGGAGACACTGTTTGCCTTGTGAAGGACCCACCCTACACCTTGATCTCACGGTCACCCTACCTCAAGCAACGGTCCACTCACCCGGCCACATCCTCAACCACTTAATCATCCAAAACCACTGTACTTGTGGAACTAGACATGTAGACATCCTGCCTGAACTTACCCTCCAGACCTTGAGAATCTTGACTCCCCAGCTTCTATCACTGATCCCCTGATATGGTCCTCTAAGATCGTACCCCATTCTTTCCACCACTCCCACGCCCAAATCCTCAACTCGCCCCGTCGCTAACCTTTGGATGCCAACCTGAGATCAGTCCAGCGTTTTGCCTTTGCCATACCCATCATCCTCTACCCCAACCGGCCCTTCACAGGCATAAATTTATTCAGTTCGCGTCCCGTTTCTGTGATTTCCAAATGAATTTTTTCCGTACCATTTTTTAAAAATCTGGCCTCACACATCCCTCTTTGCCCAATATGGAGCACTACACCTCCTAATTGACAGAAAACACTCAGGCAAGAGACACGTTCTCAACTTCCTATCATCGACCTACAAAGCAGCCCACCTGCCTCCACACCCTTCCTGCTGCTTCTGTGCCCTTCTTTCTGCATCTGCTTTCACATGCAGGAGCTCCCATTCCTGTCCCAGGCCAATCCCCCGACTCCCGTCATGCAACCCATCCCTCTGGCCTTCTCGCAACCACAGGCTATCCATTCTTTCTGCCCCTGATCTTCAATGTTTCCCTCTTTATTGGGTCCTCCCATCAGCACCTACACATGCTCTAAACCCTGCTATGCCTTAAAAAACAAACAAACAAACAAACAAACAAACAAAAAGGCAGCCTTCCTTCCCAACTGATAACCCACCTTACTTTTCTTTATCCTGCAGCTAACCACACTAATTAATCCATTAATCCTGCCTCCGGGCATCTCACTCGCCCTTACCCTTCCATTAAACCTCAGCCTTCTGAAATCTGAGCAGTGTCCATAACACCCACTCAAATTCCTCTCTACAGGGTCATTAACAATAACTTTTGGTAAATTCAGTAACTACTTTTCAGTGTTAATCTTACTTGACCTCTTGGCAAAATTTTATACCACTCAATATTCCAAAATCTTCTTCTAAAAAAAATATATATATATATTCCAAAATCTTTTTTTCCTGTTCTACCTCTATGACTGCTCCTTGGATGTCTCACTGCAGTATCTTTTCTTACCCTGCTCATTGCCTAAATGTTCATCTACACATCAGGTCCCTCTCCCTTCTCACTCTACAGGCACTTTTCAATGAATAATGGCTTTGGGTGTCATCTACACACTCAAGATTCCTCGATCTCTCTCCCCCTAGGCTCACTCTCCTGACCGTTAGGTACAAATGACTGAGTATTTTTGCACATGTTTTGGTAGATATCCTGAAATTCAGTAAGACCTAAATTGTACACCCAACGTGCTCCTCCTGTTTTACACTTAGGAGATAGCACCACACTCCACCCTATCACTCAAGCCAGAAACCTGGGCACATCCTCCTTGCTTCTGCCTCTTCCTCATCTTCATACAATCAACCAAATTCCCAAGGCTTATCATCTCAACCTTCTAAAATAAAGCATTTCCACCCTTGCTTCTCAAAGTGTGGGCCCCAGACCAGTACTATCAGCATCACCTGGGAACTTGTTAGAAATGCAGATTCTCCAACCCCATCCTCAGACTCATGGACTCAGAAACCAGACTCATGGAATCATAAATCAGCAATTTATGTTTTAACAAATCCTCCAGGTGATTCCAATGTTTGAGAACTAAGAAGCATCAGAATTGACCTTTGTTGGGGTGCCTGGGTGACTCAGTCGAGTAAGCATCAGACTTCAGCTCAGGTCATAATGTTGGGGTCCTGGGATCAGCCCCGTGTCAGACTTCCCATTTGGCAGAGTCTGCTTGTCTCTCTCCTTCTACTCCTCCCCCTCTCCCCCCTCATGCATAAGCATGCTCGCTCTCTTTCTCTCACAGATAAATGAAGAAAATTTTCAAAAGAAAAAAGAATTGTCCTTTGTTCGTCCCTACTACTACTTACATAGTTGAAAGCAATCATCTCCCCTCTCCTGGGTTACTGCAACATCTCCTCTTCCAGCCTCCAAACCATACACATCCAACATCTCTCAGTCCATATTCCACAAACACCCAGAATACTCTTTCTAAAACATGGATCTGATCACATCACATTCCTCCACCTAAAACCCTCAGTGCTCTCAGGACTGAGTTCCAGTTCCTAAGCATTCTTTCAGAAGCCTTCATAAATGGCTCTGGAAACCATCCAGCATCTAATGTGGTCTCCTCTGTCCCTGTCTCCTCATGCTGTGACTCTATGCTCCAGTCATACTGACCACTCAAACCTCAAAACTCCTCTACCAACACCCCTCCTATTAAACAGTGTGCTGCCCTGTCTTTTCATCCTTTTAACAGTAAGCAAACAAACACAGGAGACTAACTGCACTTTTCATGGAAAAATTCAATAAATATTGCATAACTGGCCAGTGACCGCATATGGTTAGAGACAGAAAAATCAAACCCACAGATCAGATTCACCTTTTAAATCTTATCTGAGCACAGACCAGGGGTCAGCAAATCACAGTCCACAGGCCAAATCTGGCCAGGTGCCCATTTTCGAAAATAGTTTTATTAGGAAGCACAGCTATGCTTATTCATTACACATCGTCTATGGCTGCTTTCACACAATAAAAGAAGATCTGAGCAATTGTGACAAAGACTGTAAATATTTATTAAGCCTAAAATATCTTCTATCTGGCCAACTTTGGAAAACTCTGCCAACCCTGATCTAGACAATAAAGATAATAAAAATAGAATAAATCTTCTTTCAGGTATCCAAAGAGAAAAAAATAACCCTCTAAATTTCTGGTTGGGTGATGCTTTCTCAGTACAAGGTATCCTCACTTTGCCTTGGATTTAATTCTATACTTCCCCTGGCTCTTGAGATAAGAAAAGCCACAGGAAATGCAAGTCACATCAACAGAACTTATTAATATTCAGTACATATCCAGGAGAAGGATAAGAAAAGAAAATCATGACAGAAAAGTTGGGCCAAGTCACCCATTTTAATAAAAGTCCATCATATAAATTCAAAATGAACTCTGAGTCACTCAGCACTGTTTGCCAAGTGGGTGACAAAAAGAACCAGTTGTGAAAGCCAAAAAAGATACCTCTAACAGCTTAATACCCTTAAATGAAAAAACAAATCATCAAGAAGAAAGTATGTCACTGCCTTAAAAAGTATGACTGCCAATAATTTATTTTTAGAAATTGATTTTTCTAAACTTCAATTAACTTTATGGTTGGGGATTATTCTAAAATCCACAGAAGTTCTGGTAACACTTTCCCTAAGCTCAGAAAATTTTGTGGTGAGGGAAACAATGAGTTACCCTTACCACTTTTCTAACAACACTCTTGAATTCAACCTAATTTGTGGGGGGACTCACCTGTTCTTTCTTTTTTGGTTTGTTTTTTAAGTAATCTCTACACCCAGTGTGGGGCTGGAACTCACAACTCTGAGATTAAGAGTCCCACGCTCTACTGACTGAGCCAGCCAGGCACCCCAATCTCTGTTGTTTAAGCCACCAAATCTGTGGTTTTTATTTTTATTTTTATTTAAGTAAACTTTACCCCCAATGTGGGTCTTGAACTAAAGACTCCTTTTTATAAATAACCCTGTCTTACCTTTTTAAACAAAATACACAAAAGCAGCATGTGTTAGAAATTTACTAAATCCCATATCAGATCAAAAAATTCAAATAATCTCAAAATATATATGCTTAAACTCAAATGTATAAAACTTGGACACTGATTAGTACAGGATCCAGTCATAAAACCATAAAACTATTAAACCACTGAATAATAACCAGGGACAAATCACTAAATTGTCAGGACTGGGACGCCTGAGTGGCTCAGTCAGTTAAGTGTTTGCCCTCAGCTCAGGTCATGATCCCAGGGTCCTGGGACTGAGTCCCGCATCGGGCTCCTTGCTCAGTGGGGAGCCTGCTTCTCCCTCTGCCCCTACCCAAGCTCGTCTCTCTCTCACTCTGACAAATAAATAAATAAAATCTTTAAAACAAATTTTAAAAATAATAATAAATTTTCAGGTTAAAAAGAATGTGACAGAACACTTTTTAAAATAATGGAGTCCAGAGAAATAACAAAGTTTAAAATACATATGAAAAGCCTTCTACTTCACACTGAACTACAAGGACTACAAAGATGGCAGACATAATTTAACCCCACACAAAGTCAATCCTGTGGTAAACAAAGGTTAGCACTGCAAAGCAATTTTTTTTTTTTTAAAGATTTTATTTATTTATTTGACAGGGACAGATCACAAGTAGGCAGAGAGGCAGGCAGAGAGAGAGAGAGAGAGGGAAGCAGGCTCCCTGCTGAGCAGAGCTCCTGATGCGGGACTCGATCCCAGGACCCTGAGATCATGACCTGAGCATAAGGCAGCGGCTTAACCCACTGAGCCACCCAGGCGCCCCTGCAAAGCAATTTTTTAAAAACCATACAAATGTGCAGCCTGCAAAGAAAGAAATCAAGTAGGAACTTCCTTTTACTTATTTATTTGACTTGGCAGAGAGAGATCACAAGTAGGCAGAGAGGCAGGCAGAGAGAGGGGGAAGCAGGCTCCCCACTGAGCAGAGAGCCCAATGCGGGGCTCGATCCCAGGACCCCAGGATCATAACCTGAGCCGAAAGCAGAGGCTTTAACCCACTGAGCCACCCGGGAGCCCCGGAACTTCTTGATAATACCTGCTTATTACATTTTTTATGAAATAAATCTATTTTATAACTAAAAAGTAAAATTAAATGAAAATATGCCTTTTGGACACAATGAAGAAAAGTAAGTAGATTTTTTTCCTGTTCACATTTATTGACGATTCCCTCCAATTATTTTATTGAATTATCCAGCCAAGAAAATCAAACTCATTCCATTCCATGCGGTAGAGTTCTTTGAAAGAGAGGAGCAACGTTGTGTAGCAAACCAATCTCTTGTCTTGTCGGCTCCTCTGCTTTAGGAATGCGGAGTGACACAGAGGTCCTTATTCTTCCGGGGGGTGTTACAGAAAGCCATTCATTCACGCTGCATGATCTGCAAAGTATGCCAGACATTCGCACACACAGACACTGAGAGCTAAAGCAGCAAATATGTAAGTCATCCGCCAAGATCCGACAGAATGCTCTCAGAACCAGAGACAGCGTGCAGTAACTAGGAAGCAGGCATGAACACAGCATCAAGTGGGCAAGAGGACTTCCCTGCAGTTTGCAGTTCCCTCCCCCAAAGATTCTCCTACTCCCTCCATCTCCATTCCACTCCATCCAGAAAGATGCTGGGAAGGCAGGTTGGTGGTGAGGTGGGGGGTAGTGGAAATGGTAATTACAGCAGCAAAATCATGAGTAGCAAATGGATTAAGAAAGAACGGCGGGGAGGCACCTGGGTGGCTCAGTCGTTAAGTGCCTGCCTTCGGCTCAGGTCATGATCTCAGGGTCCTGGGATCGAGCCCTGCATCAGGCTGTCTGCTCAGCGGGGAGCCTGCTCCCCGCCCCCTCCCATCTGCCTCTCTGCCTACTTGTGACTTCTCTCTCTGTCAAATAAATAAATAAAATCTTTTTAAAAAAGAATGGCAGGGCACCTGGGTGGCTCAGTGGGTTAAAGCCTCTGCCTTCGGCTCAGGCCACGATCCCAGAGTCCTGGGATCAAACCCCGCGTTGGGCTCTTCGCTCAGGCGGAAGCCTGCTTCTTCCTCTCTCTCTGCCTGCCTCTCTGCCTGCTTGTGATCTCTGTCAAATAAATAAATAAAATCTTAAAAAAAAAAAAAAAAAGAATGGCAATAGGCCCAGAAGCAGAGATCCAACAGAGTCCGTTCTCAAGCCAACTAATTTCTGAACAAATCCATATTCCATCCCATCCTCCATCTGCTCTCCCTCCAAGTGTTTACAAGATTATTAAATACGGGTAACTCTTGATCATTCAAGACAGCTCACTTAATGGATTCTCCAGTTCCTCCTCTCTGTCCCTAAGGTTTTCCTTACAACCCTCTTCTTCGTGAAAACAAGGCATATTCACTGAAGGGCTATACCAGGTTCTATGATTGGAACTTGAAAGATAATAATTTTAAAAAGTCATTGTTAATATTTACTAGGGACTTATTATGTGCTAGGAATTGTGCCAGGCTTTATCAATCTCATTTAATCTTCAAAATCACTCCAGAGGTGGGGCACCTGAGTGGCTCAGTGGGTTAAAGCCTCTGCCTTCAGCTCAGGTCATGATTCCAGGGTCCTGGGATCGAGCCCCGCATCGGGCTCTCTGCTCCCTGGGGAGCCTGCTCCCCTTCCTCTCTCTCTGCCTGCCTCTCTGCCTACTTGTGATCTCTCTCTCTGTCGGATAAATAAATAAAATCTTTAAAAAAAAAAAAAAAAATCACTCCAGAGGTAGGCGCTCTTATGGCACACGAAAAGTTTTCATCTGTGACCTTGTGTAACTGTCCTAACCTCTTAAGTGAAGTCGATGAGACTGTAATCCAGTCTAGGACTAGGGTCTGCTCTAAAGCACTGTGGGGAGACCTGATTCCTGTATTTACCACAGATCTGTGCTTCTACGGTAAACACAGGGACAAAGCATTGCACTGACCACAGGGACAAAGCATTGCACTGATCACAGGGACGCCTTCACATAAAATTTAATCTGCACTTGGACATTGCAGGGTAAATAGCAAATTATATTACACATCTATTGAGAGAGAAAATTTAGGTTTAGATGGCTAAAGAAGGTATCTCAGAGGGAACTCTGAGTAACAGTCTATTAAAAAAAAAAAAAAAAAAAAAAAGGAGAGCTAACATGGTCATAGTAGTTTGGGAGCAGAAGCAGTAGTACTCACAGAACTCCAGGGGTGAGAGAAAGTACAGACAGTTAGGAAACTGAGAACACTTCAGCCTGGCAAAGGACAGAGTTTGGAAAAACAGAAAGGAAGTGCGTTGTGAGCTGGAGAACTGTGAAAGGGTTGAAGGCAGGAGGCAGATCATGGAGGTCCAAGGAACTGGTACCTCATTCTGACAGAGAAACCACTAAAGGCTTTAGGCAGGATGTACACTGCAGGGCTTCTCAGCTACTGGTATTTTGTACTGGAAAATCCTCCCCTGGGGATGGAAGATGGCAGCTGCAGCCCTCCCTCACGTGGCAGCTAAAAATGTCCTCCGATACCGACATATATATCTAGAAGGGAGCACGGCCCCGTACCAAGAAGCCCTAGGAAAGCCTAAGGAGACTGGATTGGAGACCAGTAATGGGCAGACCCAAGAAGGTAATTAAACAGGTTGACGTGGTAAGTCAAGCAAGTAAGGACTGAACTAAAAGGAATTTTTCTGATTCCTCTTGTAAACATGGCCTCATCATCTCCATAGTGATCTAGAGAATATTCCATGCCCATCCCGTACACAATCTCTGCACCTCTGAAGCCCATGTCAAGCTGTGGTGTCACCATTCATCCCCTCTTAATGCAGAAACTGACTGACCTCCACAGAGTCTTCTCTTCAAGGATTGCATGGCACAGTCTGGTGTCCAAGTCTCCACACCTACTAATTACTCCTCCACAGTTCTGTGGGATGCTTAGTCCCAGCCAGCACTCTCAACGCCTCAATTCCAAAGACAATGAGCATCGTGCTCCAGGGACTGGACTTTGGAATCAGTAGAACAGCTTCACCTCTGAATTCCTAAATCCCAGTATCTTCTGGCAACAGCCTCCCATGAATCCATTCTCAGAACACCTATTCCTCATAGTCCTTAAGATTTGTAATCTCAGGGTATTATTACTCTCTATCTTAATTTACTACATCTGCTTATCTTTTAGGCATGTTAAAAAAAAAAAAAGCTGATGTAAGTAACATCAGCTCCTTTGCCCTCTAGGAACTGCCAACCATCATGTCCCGAACAACCACACATTCTAGATGTCCAAGAAAGAATTATCATCTTCCCTGAAGCCTATTCCCTCTTTAGTATTCGGCCTCTTTGTAATCATCATCCACCCAGAGATACAAATCAGAAGCCAAAGAAATCATCTACTCCTTCACTTCCCCACATCTAATCAAATGACAAGTCCCATCAATTCCAAATTTTAAAATAGTCCCCAGAGCTGTCTCCTCTCATCCACACTGCCTGTTTCAGTTTGGACATTTTTACTGATCACCCAGACACTATTTTTAAATTTCTTCCTTGTCCACTCTGCCACCAGAATGATTTTTTTTTATAAATGCTAATCTGTTTATACCTTAACTACTAAAAAATTATTTACAAACATCCCCAAGGAGTGCTTGCTTCAGCAGCACAGATACTAAAAACACCTCCAAGGTGACATAAATATCTTTGTTTTCATGTCTGGCCTCCTCTCACCTATCATTCCCCCAATTCAAACTCAGGAGATAATTATAAACTATAGTCCCCTCCATCTGCCCCCGCAGCAAATTCCAAGTCTGCCCTCAAGTCTCCTCCCAAGGGTTATCTACTGAGTTACCATGGAGACTCAGTTAATTCTCTCCTTTGCTCCCCCGACTATACACTTACTATTTGCTCCATAATGTGCAAAATGCTTTGCTTGTATTCAAGCTGCCTCCTTACTCAGAAACTACTGCATCACTGTTCGTTTTACATAAGAAAGAAACTAAGCCATTTACCTAAGTTTACAAAATGGGAAATCCAGGACTCAAATCCAGGACAGTCTGACTATGGAGCCCTCTTCTAATACTATAGTCTAACGCTTATCTTATTTCTTTCAAGTGGCTGTGAATCAGTTGAGAATAGAGGTTGTCCTTTAATTTGTGGGTCCCCAATGATTAGGGGCAGGACAAGAGAAAAGGGAGGAGCTGGAAAAAAAATTATAATTACATATCGAGAACATGATCTAAATTAGAAGAGGAAGCGAGCAGGTGCCTTGGTCCATTGGGGCTGCTATAACAAAATATCAGAGTTTGGGTGGCTTATAAACAACAGAATTTACTTCTCAGTTCTAGAGACTGGGAGTCTGAAGGCACCAACATGGTCTCCTTATCCCGCAAGAGCCCTCTTCCTGGTTCATAGCTGGTGCCTTGGGGGTATAGCTCCATGGTAGAGCCTTTGACTGCGCAGCTGGTGACTTCTGCCTCCTGACATGGTGGAAGGAGACACAGCTATATGGGATCCCCATTTATTTTTTATTTATTTATTTACTTAGAGATTTCTATTTATTTTAACTTATGTATTTATTTTTCTTTGAGAGTTTTATTATTTATTTAGTTTACTTTTATTTATTTATTGAGTGTGAGGGAGATGGCACGAGCAAGGAGGAGGGCAGAGGGAGAACAGACTCCCCGCTGAGCAGGGAGCCCGATGCGGGACTCAATCCCAGAACACTGGGACCATGACCTAAGCTAAAGGCAGACGCTTAACTGACAGAGCCACCCGGGTGCCCTCAAATAAATAAAAATCTTACCAAAAAAAAAAAGTATTCCAAAGAAAAGGAATCTTTTTTTTCTTTTAAGATTTTATTTATTTATCTGACAGACAAAGATCACAAGTAAGCAGAGAGGCAGGCAGAGAGGCAGGCAGAGAGAAAGGAGGAAGCAGGCTCCCTGCCAAGCAGAGAGCCCGATGCGGGGCTCGATCCCATGACCCCGGGACCATGACCTGAGCTGAAGGCAGAGGCTTAAACCCACTGAGCCACCCAGGTGCCCCCAAAGAAAAGGAATCTTAAGGGACTATATTATTGGACCTATTCTTGCAAAATGACCTCCATCTACTGCACCAGGGTCTGTGGTCAGTCACAGGCTAAGGACTGGCATATCTCATCCACAGGCAGCTGGGCGGTGGCCCGAAACTGCAAATTACAGCTGATTCTTGAACAACTCAGGTTTGAACGATGTGGGTCCACTTACACATGAATTTTTTTTTTATAGCACAGTAAATGTATTTTCCTTCCTTGTGATTTTCTTAGTAACATTTTCTTTTCTCTACCTTACTTTATTATAAGAATACAGTATGTACACATAACAAAACATGTTAATCGACTCTTAAGTTATGGGTAAGTCTTCCAGTCAGCAGCAGGACATTAGTAGATAAATTTGGGAGAAGTCAAAAGTTACATATGGATTTTTGACTGTGTAGGTGTTGGCGTCCCTAACCCCCATGTTGTTCAAGAGTCAACTGTGTGTGTCATAATAGTGTATCATAATAGTGAAAGTTCTGCTATTTCTAAGGATTTACAGTAAACATTTTCAGGAGAGAGATTTTTTTCTCAGACTTGAGAAATGACTAGAAAAGACTCCAAAAAGAAAAAGTCTTTCTTCATTAAAAAACAAAAACAACCCATGACCTACAATTAAGCGATACAATCTACTAAGCAGTTGTATTATGCATGTGTTTTCTCTTGTTAGAAATGATCTAGCTTAGGGGCACCCAGGTGGCTCAATCGGTTAAGCATCTGCCTTCGGCTCAGGTCATGATCCCTGGGTCCTGGGATCGAGCCCCACGTTGGGCTTCCTGATGGCTGGAGTCTGCTTCTCTCGCTCTTTCTCTACCTCTGCCTCTCCCCACCACTTGTCCTCTCTCTCTCTCTCAAATAAATAAAATCTTTTAAAAAAGAAAAAAAGAAAGAATAGAAATGATCCAGCTTAGAAGTCTGAGATACAAAACAAAAAGAAACAAACAAACAAAAAAAAGCAAAAGGCAAATGTGAGGACACTGACAGGGAATAAGAACTCAGGTGATAGCTCCTGGGTCCCCAGATTAGTAATAGAAATAGGAAAAGGTAATGAACAATGCAATTAGGTCCCGAACGGAGCTCCGTCTTTCTGTTATGAAGACAGGGCTATGCAAAGGGCTACCAGCCCTTCTGATGGCTGAAATGCCTTTGAGTATCGTGGCCCTAATTTTGATTGGCTAATAAAGTCAACAACATTCCACCAGCAAAAAGAAAAAGTTTATGTTTCTCAGCTTATATGCTCGGTATCAGTTTTCTAAATTAACAGAATTTTATCCCAATAAAGTTTATAACAAGCACTAGTTCTGTACATACAACATTTTCCTCCTACAATGGACCTGTCTTCTCCATCTCAATAAATGGCTCAACCATCCACCCAGTTACTTAAACCAAGAAGTTACAGTCGAATTCCTTTTTCCATCGCCCCCATGTCTAACCCACCATAAGTCCCATCAGCTCTGCCTCCAGAATCCATCCCATACCTAAGGACTCTTCTCTAATTCTCACCACCACCCTTCCCCAAGCTACTGCCACCGTCCCTCACTCAACTACTGCATGTTCCTGGTGTCCCCTCTACTCCATTACCCAGAGATCAGGCTGAGCAATCCAGGTAAAATGTGTTCTTCCGGGGCACCTGGGTGGCTCAGTCGGTTAAGCATCTGCCTTTGGCTCAGGTCATGACCCCTGAGTCCTGGGATAGAGCCCCGCATTGGGCTCCCTGCTCAGTGGGGAGGCTGCTTCTCCCTCTCCCTCTGCCTGCCTCTCTGCCTACGTGTGCACTCTATCTCTCTCTCTGTCAAATAAATAAATAAATCTTTATAAATAAATAAATAAATAAAATATGTTCTACCCCCACACAAAACCTTCCAAAAGCTACTTTAAAAAAAATTCTGTTTTCCTTCATGGCTTTCAAGACCCGGCATGTTCCAACCCCAAGTCCTTTTTGCTCTCAACTCATGACATTTCGGCTGCACAGGCACTCAGGCCATGCCGTGCTTTCGTCATGCCGACGCTCCCCCACCCCCAGCCCTTTGTGCTTGCCCGGTAAGCTTCCTGGAATGAGCTTCCCTCAACCTCCCATCCTGGACGCGCCCCCTCCACCCCCACTGACCCTATCATGCTACTAGGGTTTGCTTCCTTTACAGCATTTATTAGGATCTGACATAAACTCACGGCCGATGCTTCTATTTGTTGTTGTTCTAGTTTCAGTTTTTGTTGTTGGTGTTCGGTTTTTGGTTTTTGTGTGTCTCTCCCCACTGTGATAAGGATAGAATTTTCAGGAGAACAGAAATCTTATTTCTCAAAAAAAAAAAAAAAAAAGAGGAAAGAAGTCTCATTTCTCTTCCTCACTAATCTGTCTCTGGAGCCTATAGAACGTATTTGCTCAGCATCCGGGAATGAACGAACATTATCATTCAAAGTTCTTTGCCTTTTCAGGTTCTTGAAACTTTCACCACGTTAAAAAAATGAAGAGAAAAATGTCAAGTCCTTTCCTATTCTCTATACATTTCTAAAGCAAAATGTTAGGCCCTAAAAATGTACAGCATGGGACTGAAAAGGGTTGACTAAAGAAGGCTAATCCATAAACCGCATCAGTGAGACCCATAAATCAAAACTCTTTATGCTTTAATTACGTGTGTAAATGGAGAGGGGAGGGGCGCCTGGTGGCTCAGAGGGTTGAGCCTCTGCCTTTGGCTCAGGTCGTGATCTCAGGGTCCTAGGATCGAGCCCCGCATCGGGCTCTCTGCTCAGCAGGGAGCCTGCTTCCCCCTCTCTCTGCCTGCCTCTCTGCCTACTTGTGATCTCTGTCAAATAAATAAATAAAATCTTTAAAAAAAAAATGGAGAGAGGAGAAGGGGGAGGGAATGAGATGCTCTTAGAGAAGGGAACAAAGTTGGGGGTGGGAAGAGTGCCAGTTATGAATTTATTCCCACATGGTGTTATGTCTCGAAGGCAACTGTCCTCAAGAGAATTGTTGGTTAGAAATGATCCCAACAACAATTTTCTGGAAATCAGCAGAGAGATTAATTATCAGAAACTTCTCTCCACACAGACAAGTTCATTTCTCCTCGTTCCTCCACTAATACCTCAGTCTACAGAACTCCTTGTCTTGCTACCCACCTCTCTGCGTTTTGAAGAAAATCCTTGTCCATGCAAGGAGCAAATGCACAGTTCTGTGACTGACCTGCTACCGAACTATATGGAAAGACATTTCTCACTAGAGCGCCTTTAATTTCATATCTGTGTTGTCTTTAGTTTGGCAGGGGGAGTAGAGACGTATCACAGAGCCAACGAAGAAAGTAAGGAGAAAATGCAATTCCATAAAGTTGGGGGAAGCAAATTCCCCATTATAAGGAAACTTCTTCCTACCATATTAAGGGATTTTCTCTGTTGTTTCCTTTTCCCTCTCCATGCCACACTCAAGGGTCCTCCAAATAGACAATGATGGGAGGAGTTACTGCTCTAATACAGGGATGCAGGGAAGGTGGGAGATAAGAAGGTTGGTGATTAAGGGGCACCTGGGTGGCTCAGTGGGTTAAGCCTCTGCCTTCGGCTCGGGTCATGGTCTAGGGTCCTGGGATTGAGCACCGCATCGGGCTCTCTGCTCAGCAGGGAGCCTGCTTCCCCCCTCTCTCTGTCTGCCTCTGCCTACTTGTAATCTCTGCCTGTCATATAAATAAATAAATAAATCTTTTTTTTAAAAAGTTGCTTGGTGATTAAAAAAAGGTATAGAATTACCCTATCCTTTTCAGTTTATTTCAATTTCACATTTTTTGAATGATAAGACTGTTCACTTCTAAACTTTAAGAGGGGAAAATGCAGTCAACTTGGGAATAGTTTCAATCAAAAGACAAGCTTTAGACAAAGCCAGGGTTTGCCTTTCTCTATAACATGTTGATTGTAATTCCAACTTGTAAATTGATATATTTTCTAGAACACAGCTGTACAAGACAGCCCACCACAGTCCACAGATTCTGTCTCTGTAATAACACACACCTCTCACCAAAAAAGGGAGGGAGGGAATTTTAATTATCCAATTCTTCTTATAGAAGAAAAAGCTCTACCTAGCATAATTAACTAGAATGTCATTGAAAAAATAATTAAATAAAAAGATCTCAAGAAGGACATTTCACAAGTCACGGCACACCCTGAGGAATCTTCTTCCACATGGGAAGTATTAAGAAGGTCTCACAACATTTTATGTGATTAATTTTCCTAATACTGAAGGGCGATCAAGGAAAAACAGAGGTTATAATGTACGAAGAAGAGAAAGAAGAAATACAGGACATGTAGACATTTTATTGTTGACGATCACATCCTGATCTCAGTCGGGGTCCATTTTCATTGTCTGTCAAAACTCGCCATCGTCTCACTCACTGGTCAACAGCATGTACACGAAGGCGCAGAAGGGAATACACGGTTGGAAGCAAAGAACAAGGGTAACCCACAGATGAGAACCCATTACTCTGCCTCAACAGCCCTGGGCTCCACACAAGTAAGCCAACTAGACCTTCATTTTCTTACGAGAAAATCATAGAGGTGAATTCTCACATACCTGGATCTGAGGCGCATACTCCATAAAACTACCATGTCACACAAGCACCACGTACCTGAGAAAGGTTAGCAACACCCTGGCTTGAAAATGACAATCCAGCTGTCCTGATATTCATTAGGAATTACGAACACGCCTTCTGGATTACTGTGGGGCGGTATTAATTCTCTTGGTGAATGGGAGCTGGGGAGAGCCGACAAAGCTGCTTCATTCCAACGGTTAGTACAGATGAGCTATGAACGCACTGAAACAGTGTTCTAGGCATCCATGGAAACCTGCAGCCCCCTGGGAACAAAGCTCTGGCCCTAAGGTATTGCTTCCGAAGTAGCATCCTCAACCAGCTAAACCAGTAGTCCTAAAGGACTCAGAACCACCTTAAAATCATCACCAATTAGAGCAGGCTGGAAAACTGTCCAAAGTGGCCATCTGTTAAGAAAAGGTTTAGCCGGGGCGCCTGGGTGGCTCAGTGGGTTAAGCCTCTGCCTTCGGCTCGGGTCATGATCTCAGGGTCCTGGGATCGAGCCCCACATCGGGCTCTCTGCTCAGTGGAGAGCCTGCTTCCCCCTCTCTCTCCGCCTGCCTCTCTGCCTCCTTGTGATCTCTGTCTGTCAAATAAATAAATAAAATCTTTAAAAAAAAAAAAAAAAAGGTTTAGCCAATATACCTAAGATTACTGTAGTCAAGAAGGAAAGCATGGAGACAGACAGTGGCTGAGGGGAGGATGGCTTGCATCACACGCTGGTTTTTAAGTTACAGGGTGACTGGGCAGACACACATCACATTTTGACTGCCATCTGCCTCAGGGTTCCTACTTACATCAAACGGAGCTGAACTGGACTGAGCGTTCCGATCACACGGTTCCCGGAAGCAGTCACTGAAGGGAAGTAGGAGACCCATGGCAATGATCCGGGAGCAAAACTTCTCGGCTTCCTCTGGAGGCCCGTTCTCCTGCTGGCTGAAGAGCTTCTCCAGCAGAGTCCGCCCTGCAGATGAAACAGTCATTAGGAAGGAGCACTGGCAAGTCACCTGGCTCAGAACCCTCCCGGGGGAGGGAGGCCTGGAAAACACAGCCCCGGAGCATCACCGTTGCCAAGGCTACAGAGGGGCACAGACAGCAGCTTCTCAGTCACAGAGAAGACTCTGCAGTCGGAGGCCAGGGTTTCCCCATGGGAAAAGGCAGCTTGAGTTTCCTGTCCCATCCCCCAAAACATCCTCTGCCCCCAAAGAGGATGATCATGGGATGGGCTGCACATTTTCGCCCTGAAGAAGGACCCAGCCTTTTGGATCTCACTGGTAACCCTGCTTCCTCTCTGTTTACACTGCTGATGGTTCTCTGAGGGGCAGTTACCAACCACCACGTGGGCTAAGAAATGTCAGTGACTGATATTCACAGTCTCTGGCATGGCAATGGGCCGGGGGCGGGGGGAGGTGCCAGGGAACAAGAGAGGAGGAGGCAGGCAAAGGTCCCAACCCCTGAGGAAAGGGTTGTCAGCCAATTTGTCACCCTGAAGAGGAACGTGACAGGCTTAAAATCTCACATACTCCTCAGAATCATATCTCTACAGTAGGTGCAAACTTCAGTTTTTATTTCCCGAATAGAGACACAAGAACAGATGCACGAGAGGAGGCCACTGGCTGAGGACCCCAGAGGGCCCGGGTCTACCTCATGCCATGGTTCTCAATCCTAGTTGGACCTTAGAGTCATCTGGGACAACAGAATGACCAGAAGTCCCTAATTCATTTCTGATACGAATTGCTCTCTAATATATTATCCTTTAGAAATTGATTTAGCGGATTTCTCCATTAGTCAACTCCGGTAGAAGAAATGGAAAATCTCTAGGGTTCCTTTCAGGGGCACAACTGCTCCCTCAGCTTTTGCCCTGTTCCTGCCCCTAATTCTAATTAGTGGATTCATTCTTCAAAGATAGATTAAATCACTTATCCAGAAAAGACTCCAGTGACCCCCTTCCATACTCTTTTGGCGCCCTTCTTCATACCTTGTGCAACTAATGATTTTAATTAATCATGTGCATACTTATTTGTTTAATATCTACACCTCTTGGGGCACCCAGGTAGCTCAGTCAGTTAAGTGTCTGTCTTCGGCTCAGGTCATGATCCCAGAGGGTCCTAGACTGGAGGCCCTTGTGGTCTTGGGCTCCTGGATGAGCGGGGAGCCTGCTTCTGCCTCTCCCTCTGCTCCTCCCACCACTCGCACTGGCATTCTCTCTCTCTCAAAATAAAATCTTTTAAAAAAAAAAAACCTACACCTCCTCCTAAAATAAACTCTCTGACAGCCAGCATATATCCTGCAAATGTGGCCTCTCACACCTAAGAAGTATCCATCAATATATTTAGGGTTTCGGGATAAACGCGACGCTAGGGTTCTATGACCAAGACTCATTCACATCATGGTTGGAACGAGAAAGAAGATACATCTATACCAGAGATCAGCAAGCTTTTTCTACAAAGGGCCAAACAGTAAATCGTTTAGGCTTTGAGGGCCTTGTAAGGTCTCTGTAGCACATTCTTCGTTTTTGTTTGAATCGCTTTCCCAATGTGAGAAGCATTCTTAGCCTGGGGCCCTGTAAACCAGGCCCAGGTCTGGACTCCAGTTAGAACAACTGAATTTCAAATGCACAAACGCCTGCAAGGATCCTGGTCAGGCAATATTCATGCCTTTTCCTATTTTTGTTTGTACAACAAAACTCAATTCAAGACCTGCCTCTGATATGTGGGATAACGAAGCACAGCATAAGAGGCCTTTTTACATTCTTCATTCTTTTGGGTCACTAGAGAATATTCTTTGGTCTCCCAGGATATTTTCTGGAGAGATATAAAGGATTTTTCTTCTACAGAACTTAAGTTTCCCTGCATGTAGCTAGAACCAAGTACTAAGGAAACCCCACCCCTCAACTGTCAAGTGATGAATTACCGGGACAGTACCCATCTTACACATCTTATGACTGAAAATAGCCAGAAAACTAAGTTCTTCTTTCCTGTAACTCAGAAGGGGAGACAAGATCTTCCATGTGTGAGAGTATCTGAGTGTGAGCTAGTAAGTGTGTGTGTGTGTTTGTGTGTGTGTCTATCAAGCCAAAAAATGTCAGAAAGGGACATGGAATTATGAATTATGTAGGAAGAAAGCACAACCTTCCGGGAACTTCCGGGAACTTCAGCTCTATGATGAACAGATGCCCCTCAATCCTTCCTCCAGGACTTCCCAACCGCAACTCCACTGCTGCCTCGGGATGGGGAATTCTGTGTGTCCTGAGCCCTGTAGGATGTTAGCAGCATCACTGCACGTTACACACTAGATGTCGGCGCACAACCACTACTCTTCCCATTGTACGAGCCTACGTCTCTCCAGACATTGCCAACTGTCCCCCACTCGAGAATCCCTGCCTCGACCTCTCCGAAGAGAACCTCACCTGCTCACACGGACAGTAACTCGCTGCCTTCAGTCCCCCTCTAGCAGCCTTCTGCATGGACACGTTGTGTGTCAAATCCCACATACACTGGGGGTAGGAAGTGCGTGAGTGATTTCCTTGATCCCCTGAGCACTTTCAAATGGTTTATTCTCCTTCAAAACCATCCAATCTTTGTCATTTCTGCCGCTGCCTAGACCACCGGTCATCCTTCTCCTTTCTGCCATCCACTAACTTCCTGTCACTCCCGATCCCCTCCCTGACACTCACGGAACAGCCTTCCTTCTGGCTCGGCCGCTGTGTTTTTGGCCCTTCCTCCTACCAGTGATTCTGACATCCACATGGAGATCAAACCTACATCCGGGGAAATACCTCACCTGAGATCTTGAATCCTTGCGTGCAGTCAGTTTCTTCACCCACACAAGCAACCCATTCTGAAGACCACGTTCAACCTTTACTCTAGCCCTCGATGGCTTTCCGCCACCCTCAGAGCAAAACTCAGCTCCTCACCACAACTCAAGCCCCCACCTCGCCCGCCCCCCCCCCCCCCCCCCCCGCCTCTTGTCAGCTCTTTCTGCTCTCCCTGAAGGTGGTCTCACCTACTGGCCTCCTCCTCCTCAACACACAAAGGTCATGCTCACCTCAGAGCCTTTGGTACTAGAACATTCTTCTCAAGATACTTGAATGACTCACTCTTTCATCTCATTCAGTCCACTGCTCATTTGTCTCTTCCACTGAGAGAACGTCTGGACCCCCCTTCCTCAAAGAGCACACCAGTAACTCTTTTTCCCATTATTCTGCTTTATTCCTCAGTGATCCCAGCCCTTGAACTTATGTGAGTCTGTGGTCTGTGTCCTTCTTACGTAAGGTGCACTCCATGTCAGACTCCAGTGTTTGGTTACCATCTTCTACCCAGTACTCCAAGAAAGGCCTGACACAATATAGTTGATCAATTAATGTTTTGATAAAAAATGAATCAATATGCATACAAATATCTGGGAGGAAAACCTAGTCCTTCACTACAACCTTCTATCCTTTCAGCTCATATTCTAGAACCCCCTCTGAAGCTCCACTGTCCACAAGGATCTTGAGTCAGTCATCCCTGCCACTGTCACACAATCCATCACTCCCTTCCTCACCTGCCTAAATTTCATTTCCCATCGCTGCAATCACATGCCTCAAACTCTCCAGCTCCCCCGCCCCTCTCTCCCACCATGGTAGCCTGGGAAAACCCCAAAACCCCAAATCGTTACATTCTAGACACCGACCTTTTCTTTGCCTCCACCAGAGCAACTGAACACTATGAAGGAAAGACACATTGCCTGTGTCTTTCACTTTAAGACTCATTGCCTGTTTTCACTTTAAGATCTCGACTAGAAACCTCAGTTAGGCCCAACATTGCTCTGTATTCTCATAGAAGCATATAGTCTCCAGTACAACTTTATACATTTTCTCCCCCATTAGCCCAGTCTCTCCAATGATGAGATATAATGATCTTCTCAAATAATGTATTGAGAGAATGGAGAAAAGCAAGATATACTGCAAATATGCAAAAACACCCACACTGACACCCTTCTCTGCCTTCCTCCTTACACAGGAAGCAGGCCTGCTCCAAACAAGAACAAGTTCCTCCCCTCATTGTTCTAGTAGAGTTTCTTGTGACGTGGTCAGGATTTTACTTCTTTACTCCCTCTCTCTCCTGATTCAGGAACATTTCCTTCTTTACTGGACATTTCTAGCATCACACAAATGTGTTTAAAAAAAAAAAAGAAAAGAAAAGAAAAGAAAACCTCCCTTAGCCCACATCACTCCTTACCCCCAGCTACTGTCCCATTTCTTGATTTCCTTTCACACCAAAACTACAGACCAGAATTACCTACACTTGTTACCTCTAGCCCCTCACTTTGAGCAGTCTAATTTGCAAATCTAATTTGACCTCCATCCCCACAATGCAATAGAAACCGGTAGCCAACACTGTATCAATAACATCCGTCTCCATCTTATTCAATTTCTTAGTCTCTCAGGAAATTTCCGTTGTTGACTGACTCTTCCTCCTTAGAACACTCTGCTGTCACCTCTCTGACACCACCCTGCACTTTCTCTCCTTCACCCGCCACTGTCTCTCCAGTCCCCTCTACTGCTGTCTCAACTCAACATGTCAATGTATGAGGGAGTGCTTCCTGGTTAATTCTATGCTTATTCTCTCAAATCTTCCTGTATTTCCGATAATCTCACCCAGGCCATACACACTCCGCTCCTTGAAACCAGACAGATTTCTGTCTCTGCATCAGCTGAGTAGGTCAGTGTGACATCATACATGGACAGAATGGAGGAGGCAGCTAAGTGAGATCCTGAACTGGGAGGACTGGGAGAAAAAAATGAGAATTCAAAGAACCACCATGTGGGCAAGGAGTTTGTCAATTTTTTTTCTTCAACCTGGACTCAAGGCAAGCTGAAACCCAGAAAGTGGAAAGAGCATTACAGGAAGAGCTTGAAGG
Organism: Enhydra lutris kenyoni; assembly: GCF_002288905.1. Lineage (NCBI taxonomy): Eukaryota > Metazoa > Chordata > Mammalia > Carnivora > Mustelidae > Enhydra > Enhydra lutris. The sequence continues at coordinate 5,902,842 of NW_019154108.1, read as the reverse complement.
GGCAACTCTGCAATGCGTGTCCTGATCTTTAAAAAGATCACCCCTCCATGGGGCGCCTGGGTGGCTCAGCGGGCTAAAGCCTCTGTCTTCGGCTCTGGTCATGATCCCAGGGCCCTGGGATCGAGCCCCACATCAGGATCTCTGCTCAGCGGGGAGCCTGCTTCCTCCTCTGTCTCTATCTCTGCCTGCCTCTCTGCCTACTTGTGATCTCTGTCTGTCAAATAAATAAATAAAATCTTAAAAAAAAAAAAAAAGGAGATCACCCCTTGCCCCAAAATTCACCTAAAAATCAATCCTATGTAAATATTCAATATATCCAAAAGAGTGATGCATCACATGATAATTGTGAAGATTAAATGACATACTGCATGTCAAGTGCTTAGCACGGTTCCTGCTATAACAATAAATGGTTATTAATAGTAAAAAATTGAAAGAAATTAGAATGTGTAACAACAAAAATACATGGTAATAAAAAAAGACAGCTTTATATACATGGCTATATACGTAGCCATTAAAATCATGCTATTATACCTGAGGACTTCCCTCATCTGGGGAAGGAAACAAGCCTTTGTGTCTAAGAGGCAGAGAGGACCCTTCCCTAGATCAATAAAAATAGGCAAACACCAGCATATAATAGTGAAACCTGAAAATCAAAAAAAGAGCCAAGGAAGCTATCTTGAGAGCAGCTGGGGGAAGAGATTTCTTACATACAGCGTGAGAAATATCGGAATAGCATCAGACCTAACCACAGAGACCTGGCAAGCCAGAAAGGGCTGGCGAGACATACTCTGGGCACTAAATATGAAGAGCACGCAGCCCGGGATACTTTATCCAACAAGGCTGTCTGTCTTTCAGAGTGGACAGAGAAACTAAGAGCTTCCAGGATCTGCAGAAACTGAAAGAGTATGTGACCATCAAGCCAGCCCTGCAAGAAATATTAACGGGGAGTCTATAAAAGAAGAAAAACCCCAAGAGTAATAGAGACCAGAAATTAACAGAGACAATCAACAGAAATGGGGACTTTACAGGCAATAAAATGGCATTAAATTCACATTTTTCTATAGTTGCTCTCAATGGGAATGGGCTGAATGCTCCCATCAAAAGACTTTCTGATTGGATAAGAAATGGGGCCCGTCCATATACTGTCTACAAGAGACTCATTTTGAACCCGAACACACCTCCAGATTGAAAGTGAAGGGATGGAGAAACACTTACCACGCCAACAGACCTCAGAAGAGAGCTGGGGTAGCAATCAGACAAATCAGATTTTAAACTGAAGACTGTAATAAGATATGTAGACGGACACTATATCATACTGAAAGGGTTTATCCAACAAGAAAATCTAAGAATTGTAAATATCTATGCCCCCAACACGGGAGCAGCCATCTATATAAACTAATAACCAAACTAAAGAATTTACTGATAATAATACATTTATAGACAGAGACTTCCAACACTCCACTCATAGCATCATCTAAGCAGATCAACAAAGAAGCAAGAGCTTTGAAGGACACTTTGGACCAGATGGATTTTGTTCATACATACAGAACATTCCATCTTAAAACAAAGAATATACATTCTTCTCAAGTGCATATGGAACTTTCTCCAGAACAGATCACATACTGGGTCACCAATAAGGTCTCAAGAAATACCAGAAGACTGAGATTATTCCCTGCATATTTTCAGACCACAGTGATTTTTAACTGGAACTCAATCACAAGGAAAAATCTGGAAGGAAGGCAAACCCTTGGACATTAAAAAACATCTTGCTAAAGAATGAATCGGTGAATCCGGAAATTAAAGAGGAACTTAAATAATTCATGCAAATGAATGAAAATGAAACCAATTCATGAAAACACACCAATTCAGAACGTATGTGATACTACACAGGTGGTCCTAAGAGGGAAGTATATAGCCATCCAAGCCTCTCTCAAAAAATTGGAAAAATCCCAAATGCACAAGCTAACCTTAAACCTAAAGGACCTGGACAAGGAACAGCCAACAAAGCCTAAACCAAGCAGGAGAAGAGAAATAATAAAGATTAGAGCAGAAATCAATGAAATAGAAACTAGAAGAACAGTAGAACAGATCAACAAAACTAGAAACTGGTTCTTTAAAAGAATTAATAAAGTTCGATTAACCTCTGGCCAGATTTATCCAAAAGAAAAGAGAAAGGACCCAAATTAATAAAATCATGCATGAAAGGGAAGAAATCACCACCAATACCAAGGAAATAGGGAAGGAAAACTGTTAGAACTTATTACCAACAGCTATATGCCAACAAACCAGGCAATCTGGAAGAAATGGATGCCTTCCTTGAAACTATTATAAACTACCAAGACTGAAACAGGAAAAAATAGATAATCTGAACAGACATAACCGGCAAGGAAACTGAAACCAAAAGACTCCACCCCCAAATTATTAAAACTTAAACAGCAATTCAGCAATGTGGCAGGATACAAAATCAATACACAGAAATCAGTTACATTTCTATCACTAACAATGTGACTGAAGGAAGAGAAATTAAGGAATCGATTCCATTTACAATAGCACCAAAAACCATGTAAGATACCTAGGAATAAACCTAACCAAAGAGGAGAAGATCTGTACTCTAGGAACTACAGAATACTTACAAAAGAAATTAGGGCGGACACAAAAATATGGAAAAATATTCCATGCTCATGGATTGGCAGAATAAACATTGCGAAAATGTCCACGCTGCCCAGAGCAATCTACGCTAAAGCAATCCCCATCAAAATACCATCAACATTTTTCGCAGAGCTGAAACAAACAACCCTAAAATTTGTATGAAACCAGAAAAGACCCTGAATCACCAGGGGATTGATGAAAAAGAAAACCAAAGCTGGGGGAATCACAATGCCTGACTTCAAGCTATGTTAAAAACCTGTGATTATCAAGACAGCATGGTATTAGCACAAAAATGGACACACAGATCAGTGGAACAGAACAGAGACCCTAGCAATGGACCCTCAACTCTATGGTCAACTCAAATTCAACAAAGAGGAAAGAATATCCAAAGGGAAAAAGACAGTCTCTTCAATAAATGGTGCTGGGAAAACTGGACAGCCACATGCAGAAGAATGAAGCTGGACCATTCTCTTACACCATACACAACGATAAACTCAAAATGGAAGAAAGCACTCAATGTGAGACTGGAATCCATCAAAATCCTAGAGGAGAACATAGGCAGTAACCTCTTCGACATCGGTCACAGCAACTTTTTTCAAGACACACGTCTCCAAAGGCAAGGGAAACAAAAGCAAAAATGACCTTTTGGAACTTCATCAAGATAAAAAGCTTCTGCACTGCAAAAGAAACAGTCAGTGAAACTAAAAGGCAACCCACGGAATGGGAGAAGATATCTGCAAATGACATGTAAGAAAAAAAGCTATTATCCAAGATCTATAAAGAATTTCTCAAACTCAACACCCAAAAAACAAATAATCCAGTCAAGAAATGGGCAGAAGACATGGACAGACTCTTTTCCAAAGAAGACATACAAATGGCTGACAGACACATGAAAAAATGTTCAACATCACTAGCCAACAGGGAAATACAAATCAAAACCACAATGAGATACCACCTTACACCAGTTAGGATGGCAAAAATTAACAAGACAGGAAACAACTATTGGAGAGGCTGTGGAGAAAGGGGAACCCTCTCTCTCACGCTATTGGTGGGAAGGCAAGCTGGTACAGCCACTTTGGAAAACAGTGTGGAGGTTCCTCAAAAACTTAAAAACAGAGCTACCCTATGACCCAGCAGTTGCACTACTGGGTATTTACCCCAAATATACAGATGTGGTGGTTATTTACCCCAAAGATACAGATGTAGTGAAAAGAAGGGGCACATGCACCCCAACATTCATAGCAGCAATGTCCACAATAGCTAAACTGTGGAAAAAGCCAAGATGTCCTTCAACAGATGAATAGATAACAGAACATTACTCAGCCATTGGAAAGGATGAAGACCCACCATTTGCATCGATAGGGATGAACAGGAGAATATTATGCTGAGTGAAATAAGTCAAGCAGAGAAAGACAATTATCAGATGGTTCACTCATGTGTGGAACATAAGGAATAGCGTGGAGGACCACAGGGGAAGGGAGGGAAAACTGAATGGGAAGAAATCAGAGAGGGAGAGAATCCATGAAAGACTCTGGACTCTGGGAAAGAAACTAAGGGTTACAGAAGGGAGGGGAGGTGGGGGCATGGGATATTAAGGAGGTGATGGGTATTGAGGAGGGCACATGTGGTGATGGGCATTGGGTGTTATACAGAACTAATGAATTGTTGAACACTACATCAAAAACTAATGATATACTATATGTCAGCTAATTGAACATAATAAAAAAAAGAAAAAAGAATAACTAAATTAATTTAAACATACCAAATATATGAAAAGGAATAAAACATAAAAATAGATACCACCGGAGAATGCTAGGGCACCAAACATCACTGATAAAAGAATTAATGGATATAAGAGAAGCATTTCCAGTATAAACTGTATTTCAGGGCAAATTAACACACCTAGCGAATAAAAAAAACTTTTCAATATAGAAAGTTCTAGCTAAAAGGGGCAAAAAAGAGACAATATTAGAAAATCACCCTTTTGCAATCCTTAATAAATTCCTTTTGTAGTCTTTAATGGTTGACTTAATGAATAGCTAATGGATGGAAAACCCATTAGAGAAAAAGTCAGCTGAAAAATTTGCAAGGAAGGAATCAAGCTGCCATCCCTAAACCCATAAATCATTCACAGCTTCAATACAATCGGGACAGGCAGACAGGGCGAGCCTCCCAATGTGGGTTGAGCAAGAATTCAACACTGACCGTCTAGCACACGTGCTAATCCCCAGCCCCTGGGGAAAAAAAAAGAGGACTGAATCATGTGTCAGATTGGGCCTCACTTCTAATCTCAGATACAGAGAGTTCTGAAAATGGATCATTTCACCAGATAATATTAAACAAATTTGATAGGCCTGCAATATAATAATAGCATTGTAGCATATTAAAAAGTCCTTTTTTTTTTGAGACGCATACTGAAGTACTTGACATTAACATGATGCCTGGTATTTGTTTCAAGGTATTCCATGAGAAAGTGTGTATTTGGGAGAGGCAGATAAAATTATTATGGTATTGATAATCTTGAAGCAGGTAAGAGGAACATGGGGCTCATCACACCTCTACTTGTATGTTGGGTCAAATCTTCACAACAAATATCTTAAATTATGCCATTAAAAAGATTAACAATTACATGGCCAAATAAATAGGGCATACCTCAGTGGCCCAGTCAGTAGAATGTGCAACTCTAAGATCGCAAATCTAACAAGATATCTTCCTTATTCTACAAAAACAAGAGACAGGGATTCAGTTTATTCAAGAGTATGACTGGGGTAGGAACATGAAAGTTTTTACTTCTTCTAGGACCTGCCCTCTAACTGGACTGTACTGAGCTCTGTTTCTGACCATGCATATAATTTGACCAGGGTAGAAGGACTAGACAGAGACGTGAACTTCTGTTTTTCTTCTTACAGTTGGTGACTGGAGATGTAACTGGGACACACTGGCCTACTACATGGAATTCCTTGAATCTAAACAGCGGAGACTGAGTTGACAGAAAGCCTTGTGAATCTAACCTCATTTCTTAGTTGCACAAACTGGCTGACTAGGACCTGGACACGGAGGCCCCAAATTCCCTATGGCACCCTCTTATGTACCCCACCACCATACACACAGTTCAGGATACCTCATGACTCCTGGTCCCCTGACACTACTCCTTGGTCAAAGCACCTACAGTAGACTGAGATGTGTTCGTCACACCAAAAAGTGAAAGTAATTGGTCCTAGAATATGAGTAAGCAAGACTCTCCTTAGCTGTTCAGGTATTCAAAGCTTCATTTTCCTTCATATTTTCATATTTAATCAACAGTACTTCCCAAGCTCTTACTAAGTGCAAAGTAGCTCTAAGTCAACTTGCCCAAAACCTATTTGTTGAATAAGCAAAAGTCATGAAACGCTGCAGGTGAGCATGACAGGGGCTGGTGGGGTGCTGCTTGCTAGGAGGTCAGCACCCAGGGTCAAGGGCACAGGGCCTGCCAGGGAGGCCACTCAGCAGCAGTACATGTGGTCCAGGGCTTCTTATCAAGGAAATGCAAACAGGTCCCAGGGGTAAAGGAAGAGCTAAGTTCAACCACTACCAAGGCAACACTCCCCTTGTAGCTGCAGTAATGCTAGAACTTGAGAAAATTCTCGAAGGCCAATAAAATCATTCTCTATGATACAGACTGCTATAAACTCTATAGGTACATATGAAGTGGTTTCCGGTGGATTTATGACTAAGTGCATGGGCAGGAGATGGACAAATTTTCTCAGGTTCTCCCTTCCTCTTCCCCTCCCTCCCTGGGTGCAAATAAGAAACCCAGTGGGAGGAGCAGTCTTTCTTTCAAACCCAGGTTCTAACGGTCATTTCACCAGTCAGGGAATGCAGGACCAGGGGTGTTAGGGGCTCTGCACAAGGTCCCACTATCTTCATCTAAGAAAGGCTCATCTCACTGATCACATGAATGACATTAATAATGTATAGCCTAAAGAAACCTAGAAGTGTGGTGTGCACCCATGGGCAGTTCTTTCCTTCTGTATAGAATAGAGAGGAGTTCCTACTTTCTGCCCATTCTTTTCCACTGAAAGTACATGGACCCTATCTCTAGACTTCATAAAACGCATCCAGGGGAAGAAGCATGGTATAGCAGGCAAAACCTTAGGTTATAGAAACCCACTGCCTTGATGCCCTTCCTGATTTACCATTGTTCAAGCTATGGCTTCAGACAAGCTACTCAATTTCTCTTAAGCCTCCTCAGTTTCCTCAACTATAACCAGAAATAATCATCTTCATTACCTGCTAGGACCATTGTAAGAATTAATCTGAAATAATTTTTTAACAGGCTTAACACAGTGTCCAACAAATATGTCCTATCATTATTTTTATCAAGATTCATTTCAAAGGTTCTATATTCTTAAATAGGATAAATAAAAATTTGGTTTAACCTAAAGGAAGGAAATCATAAGTAATCAGTGGAATTCTAAGAATATACCTCTTACCTAAAAGCATTAGAAAAAGTACAATAATAAGCAAGATGATCACAGATTAAAATATCTTTGTCCACCAAGTTTTCATTTTTGTTTTTTCTTTTACATTCAATAGATCTTAATGACATCAACTAGGTAATATTTAAGACTCTGCTTTCTAGAATTCCTAACTTACGTTTTTTTAAAGTGGCATTATTTGTTAATAATTGGTTAAACTCAAGTTAAAAATAATATTCATCCAGTGACAGAAAAGTTATTAATCACTAACGTTCCCAATTATTTCTGTACTGATCCCCTCTCCCTCCTCCTGCATATACATACACACCCTAGTTAGCAAAGAGTTTTCCCTTTAGTGTGGTATCAGCTTCGCAGTCATAAGACTATCCTCAAATACTCTTCTTGCATTGCTAAGCAAAATTCACAGGGCTGGACAAACACGGAAACAAGGCCAAATGCAGTGATCCTCCTGCACAAGGATAAAGTAAAATCATGAGTCCCTGCCCGGGAGTTCCGTTGGGCAGTGAGCAGTGATGCTATAAAAAGTAGAAACCCTGTGTTTTGGGCAGAATGATAGAACATAAAGGGCACTTCCACCATCTATTGTCAGCTTGCGAAGCAAAGCAAGGATTTACCACCAGGATTTCAACGCGACTGACTGAGGGATTGAAAAGGTTCTAGAATCGGCCTACAGACTGGAGGGTGGCAATGCCAAAACTGGGGGCATGCTCTGCTCTCCTAATTTTTATTCCAGGGATCTTCCACTTCTGAGTAAGCCAGCAACTCTGGGAAAAGCTTCTGACCAACATTCTCTATGAAGATATAAAAGAAACAGACCACATGGTCTGCACCCCACTGGGGCGAACAACACAGTCACAAAGACCAAAGCCCATGAAGGAATACTTGAAATGCAGTCTATTTAGAATATACTATCTTAATTAAACATTCTTGATGGAAATAGTTAAAAAGAGAGAGAAAGAGAGAAAAAGCAGCGAAGACAGGATATAACCAAACACTTAAGAGACTATTATTTGTCAAAGAACATCCTAGGTCCACCAGAGGACATAATCTTGACAAAAATATGCTCCCTGTCCCTTACTAATAATAATGCATTACGACAATGTGCTCAAATATTGGAGCAATATATCCCAGGTCACACATGGGAAAGGGCTAAGTGTAAGTTTGGTGTTGTTTCATGCCCCATAACATCATTCATTTATGAGTTTCTGTTTTAAATTTATACTTTAAGAGCCTCCAGACACATCATTGGTTTTTCTTCCTTTTGTGTATTTTTTAATGGTTGAAAGAACAGACCATAACTGCTAGACTTTGAAAGGGGTCAGTATAAGTTTTTGTTTCTTCCAGATTCCAAATCTCATACAAAATGAGAATTAAACAGCAGTCTCATTGTCTTAAGCTTTTTCTTGATCTTCTAGATCAGACTTACCTATCTAATAAACTGCCCCTGAAAGCCCATATTATCAATGGAAATGATAAGAGGAAAGGTGCTGTTGACAAGCAAATCCAGAGTTAGACATTAACAATAATTGCTTAAGTTTAAGATGTTGGTGAATACAGAGCTATCGCGTATTGTGTATCATCATGGACGATGGTCTATGCTGGAGAAATAAAAATAACAGGTATGAGAGGCCAATTATGACCAAATAGAAGCTAACCTGTCTAGTTTCAGATACCAATGCTGCGAGTTTTACAAGAGGAACACCCTCCTCGCTGTAAAGATCTAGGGTTGTCTCAAGGCAAGAAGACAAATGTGTAGACAAAATGCTAGACACATCATAGGAAACACAGGTCAGAGGACACATGAAGGTAACTAACCCTCGGTCCCTACCTGCAGGGAAGAGGACCTCAGCTCAGGAAGGGATGCGAACAGATGAGGATGTAGGTCGCTGCTCCCCGAACAGAGCTCCCTGCCTGTGTGGCCAGCATGGACTAGACACTCTTACAGGAAACTCCTTCCTCCGAGCACATCATCAGGCTCAAAACTCCAGATAAGGAAGAAATATGTTGATATTTAAACTTTATAAGACACTTGCAGATTGGCCTGCAGATGTGCTGGTTTTTCCAAGTCCTCGATACCATGCACCTTTATAATTTTTCTGAAGACATTGACTGCTCTGCCTGGTGACCTGGGACTTACAGGATGCATTTTGTCACCTGACACTGACAATATGGAAAAGAGTAGTAATAAATGTATTTGACATCAATTACAATAAAATGTCACACAGCAAAGCATTAAAAAAGTGATTTGGGGGCCGCCAGGGTGGCTCAGTTGGTTAAGCATCCAACTCTTGATCTCATTCAGGTCTTGATCTCTGGGTCATGAGTTCAAGCCCCATACTGGGGTCCATACTAGGCATGGAGCCTACTTAAAAAAAAAGTGACTTTGGAATCAGTGCCACACCACATCAACAAATAAAACAAAAAATCATATGATCACCTCGACTGATACAGAAAAAGTATTTGACAAAGTACAACATCCATTCATGATTGTAAAAAAAAAAAAAAGAAAAAGAAAAAAAAAAAACAACTCAACAAAAAAAGGAACATACCTCAACATAATAAAGGCCATTTGTGAAAAACTCACAACTAACATTATACTCAATGGAGAAAAAGAGAGCTTTCCCTCTAAGGTAGGAACAAAATAAGGATGTCCCCTCTCACCATTTTCATTCAACATAGTACTGGAAGTCCTAACCACAGTAATCAGACAAGAAAAAGAAATAAGGTAAAGAAATTAAACTGTCACTACTTGCAAATGATAGGATACTTTAGAAATTTCTAAAGACTCCAATAAGGGGTGCCTGGGTGGCTCAGTTGGTTATGTATCCAACTCTTGATTTTGGCTCAAGTCATGATCTCAGGGTTATGAGATCAAGCCCTGTATTGTGCTCAGCACGGAGTCTGAGAGTCTCTCTCTCCCTCTCTCTCTGCCCCTCCCATCACTCTCTCTCTCTCTCTCCAATAAATAAAATCTTTTTTAAAAAATTTTTAAAAATCAAAGACACCATCAAAAAGCTACTAGAATGGGATGCCTGGGTGGCTAAGTCGGTTAAGCTGCTGCCTTTGGCTCAGGTCATGATACTAGGGTCCTGGGACTGAGTCCCACATCGGGCTCCTTGTTTCCCCCTCCCTCTCTGCCTACTTGTGATCTCTCTTTCTGTCAAATGAATAAATAAATAAAATCTTAAAAACAAAAAAGCTACTAGAAAATTCAGTAAAGCGGCAGGATACAAAATTGATACCTGGAAATTGGTACTATCTCTATACACTAATAATGAGCTAGCAGAAAGAGAAATTAAGGAAACAATCCCATTTACAATTGCACCAAAAAGAATAAGATAACTAAGAATAAACTTAACCAAAAAAGTGAACAACTTGTACTCTGAGAACTATAAAACACTGATGAAAGGAACTGAAGATGACACAAACAAATGGAAAGATATTCCATAATCATGTGCTGGAAAAATTAATATTGTTAAAATGTTCATACTACCCAACGCAATCTACAGATTTAATGCAATCCCTACCAAAATACTAGTAGCGCTTTTCTCAAAACTAAAACAAATAATCCTAAAATTTGTATGGAACCCCAAAAGACCCCAAATAACCAAAGCAATCCTAGGGGAAAAAAAAAAAAAAAAAAAAGCTTGAGGTATCATAGTCCCAGACTTCAAGATATACCACAAAGCCATAGTAATCAAAAGGGTTTGAAACTGGAACAAAAACAAATACATAAATCAATGCAAGAGAATAGAGACCCCAGAAATAAACCCATGATTATTTGGTCAATTAATCTATGATAAAGGAGGCAAGAATATAAAACAGAGAAGGGAAATTCTTTTCAATAAATGGTGCTGGAAAAACTGGACAACTACACTTTAAAGAATGAACACAGACTACTTCCTAACACCATACACAAAAATACACTCAAAAGGGATTAAAGGCCTAAATGACCTAAAGACCTGAAACCATAAAAATCCTAGCAGAAAACACAGACAGTAATTTCTTTGATATCAGCCATAGCAACTTTTTCTAAATATGTCTCCTAGGACAAGGGAAACAAAAGCAAAAATAAATTATTGGGACATCAAAATAAAAAACTCTTTTACAGCAATAGAAACCATCAAAAAAATAAAAAGACAACCTATGGAAAGGGAGAAGATATTTGCAAATGACGCAGCCAATAAGGGGTTAATATCCAAACTATATAAGGAACTTATTCAATGTAACACCAAAAAAAACTGATTAAAAAATGAGAAGACGACCTGAATAGATATTTTTCTAAAGAAGATGTAGAGATGGCCGATAGACACATGAAAGTCACTCAACATCATTCATCATCAGGAGATGCAAATCAAAACCACAATGAGATGTCACCTCACACTAGTCAGAATGGCTAAAATCAACATGACAAGAAATAACAAATGCTGGCAAGGACGTGGAGAGAAAGGAATCCTCCTGCACTTTCTGTGGGGATGTAAACTGCTGCGGCCACTGTGCAAAACAGTATGGAGATTGCTCGAAAATTAAAAATAGAAATACCATATGACCCAGTATTTCCATATTAGATATTTACTCCAAAGAAAATGAAAACACCAATGTGAGATCTATGCACTTCTATGTTTACTGCAGCATCATTCACAATAGTTAAGAGATGGAAGCAGCCTAAGTGTCCATTAATAAATGAATTGATAAGAAACTATGGTACACACACACACACACACACACACACACACACACACAGTGGAATATTATACAGCCATTAAAAGGATGTCACCATGCCATTTGTGACAACACAGACAGATGTAAAGGGTATTACCTAAGTAAGTCAGACTGAGAAAGAAAAATACCACATGATTCTACTCACAAGTGGAATCTAAAAGAAAAAAAAAATGAATAAAGAAACAAAAAGCAGAATCAGAGCTATAAATACAGAGAATAAATGATGGTTGCCAGAATAAGACAAAAAAATGTGACTTTGGTATATAGACCTCTGAAAGCTACAGAGCCTATGAAAATGTGTATGAAATTCATATTTGGCTTCCATCAAGGTTTTCTCTGAGAAAGAAAAAAAATAGCTATGCAACTTTGATTAATCAAGAGCTGAAACTTGGCAAAAACAGATCAAGAAATGTAATCTAATAAATCTAATAAAATTGGCCAAATGATATCATAGAACATAAATAACAATGACTACCAACCATTTTTTAGGACCTATGTTAGAATATGATTTGGGGATTTTTTTTTTTTAAAGCTCATGGAGCAAGTCAAATGTTTAAAGGCAAACATGAGATATGTCAGAGGAAAATACTTTAAAAGAAAAAAATTAATTTTAGTTTATTCAGTTAAATCCAGAAAAGTGAATCTAATAAACGGCAGCTTCTAAAATACCTCTGGTTGAAGAGTTTTGGGCATATTTAAAGCAGTCTCAAATCGAAGGAATGAGACAAACAGACCACAACCGCTGCTGTTACTTTAGAAGTCAAACATCATGGTCTTGTCTGGTTGTAAGGAAGGTCAGTGGTTACCAAGCTCCACCTCCCCAGGGTTAGGAGGACCCCAGTAGATCTTCATCCAGCCTGTGTGAACACCTCCCGTGAACAGTGAAATCACTCCTTTCAAGATCATCCACTCCAAGGCTGGACATTCCATAAGGGACAGCCTCCTTTGTGTTCGGTTAAATCATACAATGCCTAGCAAATCTAGCTCCTCTAGGCTGAACACCTTCAATTTTCTGCTTGGATCTATACCCCAAGTTTAAAGCTTGTCTCTGAGGTCAATAGAAATAGAGAGCCACCGAATAATTGTGAGAAGAGCACTGAACATTCCCCTGGAAAGAACGGGATGAGTATTTTCAGAAATATGCTGAGATGTATTTTAACCAGTTTTAGTGTCTGATTGGATTTAATAAAGAGGAAATGTGAGGAACTTGGCTAACTTGCACAACTCCCAGATTTTGGCTTAAGGAACAGGTAACGGTCCTTGCCAGAACTATTACCATCCACCAGGGCAGGCAGTAAATAAGGGAGCAATTTGGGCTTAGAGGAAAGAGAAGTTGAGTTTGGATCTACTCCCATATTCCTACAGACACATTTTTAAGGCAATAGGAAATCTGCACCTGGAATTCATAAAAGAACTGAACCAGAAACTTAAGACAGGCATGGAAAAGGTTCTGGAGGGCAGATGTTAAGGTGGACGAGGGAAATCAGTTGAAGGGATGAAAAGTGAGCCTAAAATGTAGTGGGCAAACCAAGGAGAAATATGTAACGGAAACCAAGGGATGGGTGTTTTTCTGATTGGATAAAACATATACTTGTTTAAATGATGCCTTTGAAGCACTTCAAATATTAGAGATTTTTATTAATGTTGAGTATAAAAAACAACCTGCTAAATTAAAAGGTTAATAATGTTTCTGAATTTCAGGATTATAACTCCCAGAAGAGAGCCATAGATACACAAAGACTAATCACACACAATGACAAAAAGAAAGCCACAAGAACCACAATAATTTCAAAAGAATCTACGCAATACACATCATGATCTAGGTTATATTCCAATTATTTTGCTGTAAAAAAAAAAGAAGAAGAAGAAAGAAAGAAACTACTGCCTTTAAAAGCCAATATGACTATTGTGATATTATGATTTTAGGGTTTTTTTGAGAGAGAGCTGTGCGAGTTGAGGGGCGGGGTGGGTGGCGGAGGAGGAAGAGAGAATCCCAAACAGGCTCCAGGCCCAGTGTGGAGCCTGACATGAGGCTTGATCTTAGGACCCCGAGATCAAGACCTGAGCTGAAACCAAGAGTCAGGACCCCAGCTGGGGTCATGACCTGAGCCGAAGGCAGATGCTTAACCAACTGAGCCATCAGGCGCCCAGTGAGATAATGATTTATTAAGAATACATATATACATGTATGAGTATGTACATATTGTACTTATGTACATATATTTACATATATATGTAAGAATGCATACATATATATATATGGTTTTCATCCAGTTCTGGCACAGAGCCCCTAAAACCCCTGGAATTTCTTAAGTGATAAGAGCAATAAAGGCATCTTGGTATTCACAACCTCTTTCAACCACAGCTGAATTTGTTAGTGAGAGAACTTCTGCAAAGCACCTGAGGAGGAGGGCAGGTTGCGAGGGGAAAAAAACCTTGTGATTAGAGGGCTGGAACTTCTAGTCTCACTCTTGACCTCCAGGAGGGGAGAGGAGCTGGCGACTGAGTTCAATCACCAAAGGCAATGATTGAATCAATCAAACCAATATAATGAAGCCTCCTTAAAAACCGGGAGGACTGGGTTAGGGCACCTCCAGGTTGGTGAACACACTGGGGAGGGTGGCGTGCTGAGGGAACGTAAGAGTTCCTTCCATACCTTCCCCACACCTTCCCTATGTATGGCTTTCCTCTGACTGTTCCAAGTCATATCCTTTTATAATAAACTTTTATAATAAAGTTATACCCTTTTATGGTACTCTAGAAAGTAAAATATTTCTCTGAGCTCTGTAAGCTGCTCTAGCAAATTAATCGAACCCAAGGAGAGGGCTGTTGGAACCCATAGCTGGTCAGTCAGAAGTCCAGGTTACCACCTAGACTTTTGGTTGCCATGTGAAGAGGGGGCAGACTGGAAACCTTAACCTGTGGGATCTGATGCTATCTCTAGGTAAATAATGTCAATATTAGGTTGACTTATAAAACACCTAGCTGATGTCATAAGGAATTGCTTAGTGCTGGAGTGGGGGGTGGGGGGAAGGGGGGGCACACATTGGATCAGAAACCCCAAAAACCCATATAGTTGGATCAGAATCTTAACTATACACTTTAGATATTACTAACTACCCTTTAGGTTTAAAAAATACTTATAAAGGAAATCATGCCACAGAACTGAAAGACATTGAAAAGATTTATCCAAATAATAACTAGAAACAATACAAAAGGGCGCCTGGGTGGCTCAGTGGGTTAAAGCCTCTGCCTTTGGCTCGGGTCAGGATGCCAGGGTCCTGGGATCGAGCCCCGCATCAGGCTCTCTACTCAGCAGGGCGCCTGCTTCCTCCTCTCTCTCTGCCTGCCTCTCCCCCTACTTGTGATCTCTTCCTGTCAAATAAATAAATAAAATCTTTAAAAAAAAAAGAAAGAAAGAAACAATACAAAAGCAAGATACCACTACCCTTAGCAATAAAACATATGAAGCATCAGCAAGGAAAACAGAAATCCTCCATGGAGAAAAGTCCAGAACGCTACTAAAAGAACATAAGTGAGCTAAATTAATAAAGAGGTCTTTCACAGAAGTGACAATAATCCTTAATTTAATCTATAAATTTAATAAGAGATCAAATACCATCAGGACTTTTTAAGAAACTCCACACTTGGATGGAAGGCAACATCAACTTGGAAAAACTTTGAAAATGGCACACTTCCAAGTAATTATACACATTGCAAAGTCATTTTTAAAAACTGTATGGTACTTACTGAAGACAGAAAATCAAACATAAAAGGAAGAGACCCTCAGAAACAATCTTACCTATGTATGGGAATCATATAAATGTATATGAAAAATCAATGAGTAAAAGCTATATAGGAGATGATGTTGAAAAACTGGCTTGCCAGTTCTTCTTCTTAAGAAGAAGAAAACTGAATCCCTACATTACATCATACACACAAGAGGACGCTAGATAGTTCAAAGGCTTAATATAAAAGGTAAAATTATAAAGCTAACAGAAGACTATGGAGAAGAGAATGTAACCAAGCAATAAGACAGGATTCCTTAAATAAGAAAATAGCACAAAACATAAGTGAAAAATAGCATTGATCACATCAAAACTTAAGTATTTCTTTTCAATCAGGGACACAACAAAGGTAAAGGAGGTATGAAATATTAGAGGAAGATATATATAATGTCTAAAACTGATTCTACATGTTAAGAGTCGAGTGATTACATACAACTGAGTCTACTCCAAATAGTTTCAACAGTAAGAGAGAGTTACTACAGGGAATTTCTTATTGTACAGATTCTTGGAAGGGCTAAAGAAAAAGACTGTAGCATCTTTTTAGAACTACCCACCAAGAACCAAATTAAAACCAAGCCACCAAGGAAGTGGTTGCCTCTTCTCTGATCTCAAGTCCTGGGCTTTGAGAGCACACTCCCATTGCTAGAATTAGGAAGCCTCATGGCTGGATGTTACCTCTGCCGTCAGCCCCAGACCTGTGCTCCCCCAGCCACCAGCCACACCAGGAGCAGGGACACACCATGCCCCACCATCTCAGGAAAAGAACACCTGAATAGTAGACCTCTGCTGACACGGTCCCAGAAGGATCTACAGTTCCACAGCTGTACATGTAAGTGCAAACAAAAAAAGTTGGTCCTAGGCTTCATTTGGGTCTTCCAAATCAGGTGGAAATTCATCAAACCTAAGCCACATTTGAAACAAAACCTGCAGGGGACTCTGAGAAGCATCACTTTTATGTTAGCCTCTAATATAAGGAAAGAACACCAGGAGCTTAGTGACAATCCTTCATATCCTTAACACTGGTAATAAAATAATATTAAGAATTTACAAAGATAAAGAGAACCCTTGTGAATAAATAAGGAAAATCAGGAAACCCTACAGAAAAAGAAAAGAGGATATCAACAGGCAACTCAGATGGGCGTTACCCAAATGGCTAAAAATAAGCAAAAGTTTTCTCAAAGGCATTAGCCATCAGATGAATATAAAATAAAAAGTAAAACAAGATACTGCTTTCCCTCATTGGATTTGGAAAAAATCCAAAAATTAGGTAAGTGCCAATTCACTGCATTAATAGAGTAAAAACTGGGGAAACATTCTGGAAAATAATCTGACAGTACCTAGACAAATTAATACTTTATGGCCCAGCAACCTCACTCCTGAATAAATATCCCACAGAAGTTCTCACACAGGAATGTTCAGCAGTGTTGCCTGTGGTTGTAGAGAAGAATGAGAGTCCAGATGTTCATCCCTGTGCAAACACTTAAAATAGGAGATATGTCCAGAGCAACCACACTGCACAACCACAGGGTACACGAGTCACACACAATAAAAGGTGAACTGAACTGTGGGGGCGCCTGGGGGACTCCGTGGGTTAAGCCTCTGCCTTCGGCTCAGGTCATGATCTCAGGGTCCTGGGATCGAGCCCCACATCGGGCTCTCTGCTCAGCGGGGAGCCTGCTTCCTCCTCTCTCTCTCTCTCTCTTTCTGCCTGCCTCTCTGCCTACTTGTGATCTCTGTCAAATAAATAAATAAAATCTTTATAAAAAAAAAAAAAAGGGTGAACAGTGCCCCCTGGTGTGTACAACCCAGCAGAACTCTCACTTTCTGGAATACTATAAAGCAGTAAGAAGCAATGAACTTGACAGATATTCACCCAGAAAAATTTATAAAGTTCTTTCCAAACCCTGCTGAGTTTTGGGGTGTTGGTTTTTTTAAAGCAACACAAAGGGGCACCCGGTTGGCCCAACCAGTTAAACAACTGACTCCTAGTTGTGTGATCTCGGGTCACGGGGCTCTGTGCTCAATGAAAAGTCTGCTTAAGACTCTCCCTCTGCTCCTCCCCACTCTCTCTCAAATAAATAAATCTTTAAAAATAAAAAACAAAAAGCAACAGAAAGAATTCCAACTCAGAATGTTTGTATAAACTAAAATATATACAGAAATATTATATACTTTGCAAAACTACATACAATTTCAAGGATGTCAAACATCAAAAGCAATTCCCTACACACACACACACACTGTTCCCTACGCCCCTTCGGGAGGGCAGAGTAGGAAATGAACACAAAGCTATTCCCTCCTTTCAAAAGGTCACATAATGCCAATTTGCTTTTGCAAAAGATCCACATTAGTACTTATTTTCACTCACCGAAAGAAATCCAAAAAGGACTTTTTCGGTTTCTCGAAAAAAGGCAAAAAACGAAAACAGCACCGAGCCTTTCTCTTCTAGGGGGGGGGGGCCTTTACAGAAGCTGCGCAAGCCCCAAGCACGGAGAGTGGCGCCCCCAGCGCCTTCCCGAGGAACTACACGCAGGATGTCAGCACCACGCCTCCAGAGTAGAACAGTGTCTACGAGCATCTGTACTGTATCTTCATTTATTTCGAGCAGCCATTAGCAAGACGTATCTTAAAGTATCAGAAAAAGCCTAAAAGAGGTTGTTTTTCGAGTCTGGGAACCCTCAAAAATGTTCCCATATAAATTAATGGTAATTGTTTCTTTGCTTTGCACCATTTCCGCTTACAAAAGTTTGCATAGGAATACAGTATTTTTGGATACGGAAGGAAACCTCTACAGGGAATAAATATGGACAAAATGAAGAGTTTTGCATGGACTAATGATGGGATGTGTCATGTACTGAGGGGTAGGAGTAAATGCTCTTTGTTTCTCCCCTGAAGATCAGGAACAGAGTGTCAATAATATCTAAAACTACTAGAGAAAACATGAGATGGCTGAGGAACTGAAACATTCAGGATAAGGTACAGACTGAGCAACAAGGAGGGGATAAAACCATGGAGCGTTAGAATATTAATACATATATAGTAGAGATTTTAAACTTTAGCCTCAGGGCAGTAAGGAATCACTGACATATTTCTAAACTGCACTGGCCGCCCATCTTTATATTGTTAATAGTTTACTCTCTTGTCTTGTAGAGAATTCTCAGAGAGGAGCCAGAGCCATGATAGCTAAGTGGGATGTGTCTGATGCCCAGGAGAGAGAGAGAAGCTAGAGATCGGTAACTTTAATTGGTAATAAAACCAAAAGGAAATTGGTGGCTCAACCTTAGGGATTAGCCTAAAGCTACCTAAATCTGTATGCCAGCTTTTACTATCCCAAGGCAGATGGTGGAGAAAATGATCTGTGAATTCAGAATCAAATAAACCTCCTTACTGAAATAATCTGAATCAGAGACAGAAGTCTTCTAGGATGACTTTTTCACTTATACTGCACGTTTGGCTCAGACAACGGTCTGTCTGCAGAAATCACTGCAGTTCTTAGTCAACCTCATATGCCCACCCACAATATGCTAGATCCAACAGAGTCAACACGCTTTGGGATTTTTCTAAAATTGGAAGACACAGATCAAATCCTATATCCTGAAATAAACTACCAGGATACTAGCCAAACATTTTACACCCTCAAAGCCATTTAACCAAAATAGCGCTGGAAGATATAATCATCTTGCAGAACATCTTAGGTAGCTGCAAAATATAACACCTCCCATAAAGAATTTGCATACCTTATGTCTCCAAAGGGAAGTATTCATCTACAGGTTCCAAAAGGCGTAGAGTGGAAGAGGAGAGGCCAATGATCTACAAGTACCTGGGCTAACAAATGAGTTGGAGGGGCGCCTGGGTGGCTCAGTCGTTAAGCGTCTGCCTTTGGCTCAGGTCATGATCCTGGGGTTCCTTGATCAAGCCCCACGTCAGGCTCCCTACTCAGCGGGGAGCCTGCTTCTCCCTCTCCAGCTCCTCCTGCTTGTGTTCCCTCTCTCCCTATCTCTTTCTGTCAAATAAATAAATGTCTTTTTTAAAAAATTGAGTTGCCAAAGATTATCTCTATTGTTATCCCATTGTTTTCATTACTTTTAAAAGATAAGACTTGTGGGGCACCCGGGTGGCTCAGTTGGTTGAGCGGCTGCCTTCCGCTTGGGTCATGATTCCAGGGTCCTGGGATGGAGCCCCGCATCGGGCTCCCTGCTCAGCAGAGAGCCTGCTTCTCTCTTTCCCCCCTCCCTGCCACTCTGCTTACTTGTGCTCTCTCTCTAGCTCTCTGTCAAATAAACAAATAAAATATTAAAAAAAAAAAAAAGATAAGACTTGTATGTTAAGAGTGAAGAGATTCATTGTTTACATAACTTTCCAGAGTATTCAAATTAATTCATTTGTAAGCCTCAAATAGCTCTATTCTATGCATTTGCTTCTTAATGGGTTTAAACAAGCTGCACTTCATGGACAATAAAACAAAACTAAAAATCCTAGGAGTTCTCAAAACCTTTTAGCCTCCGTCTCTAAGAAAGTTTTTTAGTCAATGAAAACTTCTACACGGAATACCATAGATTAATAAAAATTATGAGTAAGCACAGTTGAGAAAATTGAAGACATACAAAAATCAGTATCGTTGAACCTTGAGTATAATAATGGTTTGAACTGCATGGGTGTATACTTACACGAGGACTTTTTTGTTATAAATACAGTACAGTTCCATAAATGTATTTTAACTTCCTTATTTTTTTTTTTTTTTTAAAGATTCTGGGGCGCCTGGGTGGCTCAGTCGTCAAGCGTCAGCCTTCGGCTTAGGTCATGATCCTGGGGTCCTGGGATTGAGCCCTATGTCAGACTCCCTGCTCAGCGGGGGACCTACCTCTCCCTCTCTCGCTCCCCCTGCTTGTGTTCTTCTCTCGCTGTGTGTCTCTGTGTCAAATAAACAAAATCTTCAAAAAAACAAGAACACTTGCTCAGTTTGCTGTCCATATTAGGAAGACTCCACAGACATGCTCATTACACTCCCTGCCTCATACATTGTACGACACAGCTTTCCTTCTCATAAAGCATGTCAGCCATACACCATACCTACTCACAACCTTCGTGCTCAGAAACACAAGATCCTAGATTCCCGTCAGATACTGGCCGTCCGAGCAGTCTAGATCGCACTCCCTGCAGCGTCGATCAACAATCCCTGGAAGGTAGCGAAATCAAAACACTGCTGCTCTCGCCATCCCTGACCGCCAGTGCTGTCTTTACCCCACCGCACGAATGCACCCTCCCCCAGGGGGACTGTCTTCAGCTCTAACAATAAAGAGAAACGAAACATGCAGAGCATCACCATTAGCAGAAAAGGTAACTGCTACAACGGTCCCTTCCACAGAACTCCAGGCCGGATGAGACCTGGACGAAGCAGCTTTCGTATCTGGGCCCGGGGAAACCAGGGCACCAAGAAGAGGGAAGAAGTGACTGCCCCGGGTCTTCCAGGAAACCGGTGACATCCTCTAGAAAGGGAGACAGACTGAAAGACGTCTCTGCCTGTGCTACTGCCGCAGCAGAGCTACGAGCTTCCTGCTAAACTCACTCTTCCCCCTCCCGTGTGTGCAAAGCCACAGCTTAAACGACACAGAATTCATTTCCATAGGAGCCCACTACGTTACCGGGCACAACAAAGAATGCTTCTGCTTGAAGTATAAAAAGAGGGAACTGAGTAGTAAAACAAGCATCATTTAAAACACCGTACAGGCTTAATTTTTTCAAGAAATCATCCCATTGCCCCTGAAAATAAACAGACTATCTCCAGCCCATTGTGGCTCTGGTAGAACAGAAAATACAGCTTCGAGTAGGTTCAGGATCTGTGGAAACTGACTGGATCGCAGAAGAGTGGAAGCTCTTCTATCCAATCAACACCTCCCGGGACATCCTTGGAAAGGTGGAGGACGTGCATGTTTCCCTTTCTCTCATCCACAGAGGTGCACGTGTCCGAGAGTAACAATTCGCCCGCATGGTTAGAGTCCTCTTACAGCATCCAATAACTGCCGTTGTCTGTTCATACAATGTCGATGCAGTAATACCTTGCTTTACTAAATAGCACTTCAAATTGACTAGAAGTCGTATTTGTCATATATTTATATTTTTAATATAAAAAAAAAGCCTGGGAAAGTTTTCAGCCACTAAAATTATATCCAATAACTATCAAGCCACAAGCAGTAGTTATTTGTTTCTTCCTAATGGTCCCTTAATGCTAAATTTCATTAACATCAGGTTATTACTTACAACACACACAAGCAGGAATAAACAGAGCAATAAAATTTTCTCTATTTCCTTACTTCTTCTTTCATCGCCAACAAAATTTATAATTGGAAGCTCAATTACTGTATTCATTGCTATTTTAAAATCAACCAACAAATATAAGATGTTCTTTCAAAACAAGTTCTATCAAAGTATCATTCTTTCCTCAGATTCAATCATACCTCAATAAAAATAATTAATTTCGACTGATCAAAAATGTTAGTAATTTTCCAGTATGAATTCAATAGGAAGTTACCAATAGGAAGCCTAGATACCCAAATTGCCTTTTCAAAAAAAAATGGTGGGGGGTGCCTGGGTGGCTCAGTCGGCTGAGCGTCTGACTCTTGGTTTTTTGTTTTTTTTTTTAAGATTTTATTTATTTGACAGACAGAGATCACAAGTAGGCAGAGAAGCAGGCGGTGGGGGGGTGGGGGGAGAAGCAGGCTCCCCGCTGAGCAGAGAGCCCGATGCAGGGCTCGATCCCAGGACCCTGGGATCAAGACCTGAGCCGAAGGCAGAGGCTTAACCCACTGAGCCACCCAGGCACCCCCCGACTCTTGGTTTTAGCTCAGGTCATGATCTCAGGGTCATGAGATGGAGCCCCATGTTGGGCTCCGTGCTCAGCGGGGAGTCCACTGAAGATTCGCACCCCTCCGCACTGTTCCTCCCCCAACTCATGCTCATTCTCTCTAACACATAAATCAAGTCTTTCAAAAAAAAAAAAAAAGAAAGAAAGAAAGTAGGTAAAAATTTTAAAAGTGGCAATTATTCATAAAAACCCAGTATGCTAAGTGTCCGTCATATTCCTGGTACACCGCAGACACAGAAGAGACATTGGTAGATGTGTTGATAGAGATTAGATGATGGACAGAAGCAGGTGAGTATCCAAGGTGGAAGGAAAAGCAGGAATAGGTGAGAAAAAAGACCAAAGAATCCCTAAACCCAAAAAGCGTTCATAATATGATGCAGACGGTAAGTGCAGAGACACGGAAATAAATGATGCCCGTTAACGGTCGTTCGGAAAGACACAAAAAATGAAAATGGGAATTTAAACAGCCCTTTCAGATGCTAAATCAAGAGACAAATAGTGTGGTCCAAGAGGGTAAAAACTTCAAGGCAAAGGCACAAATCAGGAAAATTAAATGTACATTCATCAAACAGCAAACAGATTAACTTGTCTAAAGTTGAGAGATTATGAAGGAAATGGTGGGAGGTTAAGGCTGCAAAGTCAGGCCTTGCCACCACATGCTCTGCAGAACGAAAATCCTAAGGGTGTCTGCCTGCTGCCTCCTCTTCCCCACCCCTCCTTTAAAAATGAGCAACTGCGGGGAGCCTGGGTGGCTCAGTGGGTTAAGCCACTGCCTTCGGCTCAGGTCGTGATCTCAAGGTCCTGGGATCGAGCCCCGCATCGGGCTCTCTGCTCAGCAGGGAGCCTGCTTCCTCCTCTCTCTCTGCCTGCCTCTCTGCCTGCTTGTGATCTCTGTCAAATGGATGAATAAAATCTTTAAAAAAAAAAAAAATGAGCAACTGCCCCTAATCACACAGCCACATCACCATCGTAGGCTTTCCTCATCCAAACTCTGAAGGAAACCAACAATCACAGAAAATGATAGAAGGAAAAAAATGATACATAAATGATTGGGAATAAAACAGTGATTAGGTACATGAATCAACCTTCTGCATACGGTTTCAGAGTTGTTTTGTTTTGTCTTAACCAATTTGGTTTTGGTCCACTTTGAGCAATGAAGTTTATTAAGGCAATAAACCAGCAGAGGAAAGCACACAGCACCAATTACGTGCCTCTACCAGACAGAGCTGTAGCGACTTCATATAAACTATTTCATTCAATTTTCACATTATTAATGTGAAATGACTCCTCTAGCTCCATATGTGTAAGAAAAAATTACTCGAGAGTCCCTTTAAAAAGCTAAGATACAAATTCATCTAGAATGATAGCAGAACAACTGCTGTACCATCATCCGACTGAATATGTTCAGCAGTTTTTAACAGAATCAGAAGGAAACACAGCTCAAAAAGCACCTGTTCAATTTCAAATACACATGCTTATATCCTAAGCCTAAATGCACTTAGAAGGAGGCCACTCCGCAGCTCATAAAGCAGACATTAAAACCCATCACTGGGGTACTTGACTTCATCCAAACAGTCCTAAAGAAAACATGAGAAAGGATGTTGCAGATCAGACTAAAATGACTTAAGGGGGCCTGGGTGACTCAGGCGTTAAGTACAGCTCAGGTCATGATCCCAGAGTCCTGGGATGGAGCCCTGCATTGGGCTCCCTGCTAAACAGGAAGCCTGCTTCTCCCTCTCCCACTCCCCCTACTTGTGCTCCCTCTCTCACTGTGTCTGTCTCTGCCAAATAAATACAAACGAAATCTTTAAAAAATAAAATGAAGAGATTTAAGAACAGTGTTTCCAGCCCTAGCTTTTGTTATCAAAATCTACTCTGATATAATAATTTGTTAATTTTATATCTATCCTGATAAAATAATTCGTTAATTTTAAGAAATGTCCAAATACAGGAAAAAGCAGAGCATGCATAGAAGCCCTTTTCCCGTTACAGTAAGATGCGTTATATACGCACATCAGGGATGATTTCTGACTTTCCTTCATGTATTGGACATGAACGACATCCAGACTCTGTCAGATGCTAACACTAGAAATAAGACAGCAACTGTCCTCAACAAAGCACAGTTAAATCATTTAACAAGCTATATAAGAAAACCTGTACTCCTACACTGGAGTATCTCTACGGATATAAAAGTCAAGATAACCTTTAGAAAAGCCAAAATGAGAGTCATACAATCCAACCGCCAAAGCACAAGCCATTCACTAATTAGCTAGTCATTTAAAAGCTCGCTGATACACTGGATTTCATTTTGTACACGTTAACAACAGATTCGCTTATCCAAGTCCACATCCTAGACGAAGCTTTGACTAGCTTACTGCCCTGAGGCAAGTCACTTCACTTGTCTGAACCTTGCTTTAGCTCACTGGGAAAAGAGAAATAGCTTTATTTCGAGGCTGTTCTAAGGATTACAGATAATTATGTAATGCACCCAGTGTCTGGCACTCAGTAGAAGTGTAATAAATATACCTTTACATCATAATTATAGGATTTGCCAACCGATAACAAACTGATCAGAAAAATCAAATCAGAAGTATGAGGGGTGGCGAAGAGAAAAAAGACAACCCCGTGAATGGACTAGCGGACATCAGGAAGCAAAGACACAAACACTCGGAAACAGGAGACAGGAACCAGCAGCATGAACGCTTCCCCAATATTTTCACAGCACCTAACCACGACCTGCCTGATCATGACACTAGTTGAAAACAGATTAAACTTTGATTCCACGTGTTTAGAAAAGGACAGATCAGCGCATAATTGATTTTGGAGAGACTCCTATCAAAAGTGATTTAGCATCACAAATTTAGTATTTTACCTGTCCAAACCAACTAACCGCAAAACTCTATTAACAAGCATCTGCTAGACTTGATGGACAAAGGAACCTCTCAAATTTCAGAAGCCCTTTTTTTCCTATGCAACACGGAAAAAGCTGCGTGCCCAACAAATTAACTGAGGAAAGATTTCAGTGTGATGGCCTAAAACATCATCAGTTGGGTTTTTTTTTTAAGATTTTATTTTGACAGAGAGAGAGTGGGAGAGGCAGAGGGAGAAGCAGGCTCCCCGCCGAGCAGGGAGCCCAACGCAGGGCTCGATCCCAGGACCCTGGGATCATGACCTGAGCATAAGGCAGACACCTAACCGGCTGAGCCACCCAGGTGCCCCACACCATTAGTTTTTAACAGCCAACACAAAATAAAGTTTTGGTTTCCGTCATCACTAAATGTTTTTCTATCTACCAAACAAACACAAACATGTACCACAAAGATCTCTTTCCACTTGAATTTTCTCCCTACACTTGGGAAGCACTAAAAAACGAACAACATCTGTTCCTTTCTCCAGAGCTGACAACCCTCACTCTGGTTTAAAAATAAAAGATGTTTATGGAGGCTTATAGATACAATGATCACCTGCTTCAAAGGCAGCTGGCAATTAATGGAGCCAAAGACATGCAAAATTAAGGCCAAAAAACCAATTTCCCTAAGGAGAATGCCTCTGTTCCTCAGGCCTCTGGTAATATCCAAGAGGCCCATAAAACTGTAGAGGGTGGTAAAGAACCAAATGTGAAGCCAGATGACAAGAAAACAAACCGCAACAGAGAAACAGGGACGTGTGTCCTTCTGGGTTCACCAAACCACTACAAGAACAGTTTCCCTGAGAGCTGCCTAGAGGGAATCTGGTTCCTCTGACCAATAACCCCTCTTCTTCCAGCCCAAGGCAGGCCAGATGCTCAACAACGAAAGGGACTGGTCTTATTAAAAACAGAACTGAAATATCTCCTAAGTGAAGACTTAAAATTCTTTATTTTTTTATAAGTAGTTTTGACTCGATGTTGTCCTTCAGTACCAAAGATTCAAAATGAGTATGAAGCAAGGACATTCAGACTGAAATCAGTGGACTCAGCTTCTATTTCTGGATCTGCCTCTGAATGAATCACAGGGTGACCTTGAGAGAGTCATTTCTTCTACCTACCTGCATTTCCCCACCAGTTACAAGATTAGGTTAAACCTAAACTAATGAGTGGGTGAGAAAAATATATGGAAATGGCCACACAAACATCTACTGATCACTGACCAGCTAGATCCAAACATCAAAGACAAAGTCAGTGATGTCTGTATTTTTTTTTTTAAAGATTTTCTTTCTTTATTTGACAGACAGAGATCACAAGTAGGCAGAGAGGCCAGCAGAGAGGAGGAAGCAGGCTCCCTGCTGAGCAGAGAGCCTGATTCGGGGCTCGATCCCAGGACCCTGAGACCATGACCGAAGCCGAAGGCAGAAGCTTTAACCCACTGAGCCACCCAGGCGCCCCTGATGTCCATATTAAAACAACTCACGCGGGGCGCCTGGGTGGCTCAGGTCTTGATCCCAGGGTCCTGGGATCGAGCCCTGCATCGGGCTCTCTGCTCAGCGGGGAGCCTGCTTCTCCCCCCACCCCCCCCCCCCCCCTGCTTCCCTCCCTACTTGTAAATTCTTAAAAAAAAAAAAAAAAAACATTAAAAAAAAAAAAAAAAAAAAACTCACGCTACACTTCTGCCCTGCATGGTTTAAAAAAAAAAAAAAACAAAAAACAAAAAAAAACTCCCTGGAGAGGCCAACAGAACACAGGTGCTTACTGAACAGGACTCCTTTAAGAGTCTGAAATTTCAAATTTGAAATACTTAGCAAATTAAAATACAATGCAAGTAACAAGCTTTTTTTTCCTCTTAAGGAAAACAAATCTTCAGCCTGTTTAGAGCCTATGATCATCAGGACTCTGATCAATCTTCCTGTGAAGTCCTCTTCCCTGACCCTGCCAAGGAGATCAGCCCCTTTACCCCTGATGCTCCCAGAGGAGAGCACTGCACCTCCCCACCATTCCTGTGTACTCAGGGAACCCTGGAGAGGCAGAACCGTGACTTAATGACCTTTGTATGTCCTGCCACTAACATATTGCCTGGTACAATGTGGATGTCCAGAATATACATATATACATTTGTTAATTTTAAGAAATGAATATATAGGGGCACCTGGGTGGCTCAGTGGGTTAAGCCTCTGCCTTCGACTCAGGTCATGATCTCGGGGTCCTGGGATCAGGTCCCTCGTTGGGCTCTCTGCTCAGCAGGGAGCCTGCTCCACCCCCTCCCCCCACGCCTGCCTCTCTGACTACTTGTGATCTGTCAAATAAATAGAATCTTAAAAAAAAAAAAAAAAAAAAGTGGGGCGCCTGGGTGGCTCAGTCGTTAAGACTTCGGTTCAGGTCATGATCCCAGAGTCCTGGGATCGAGTCCCACATCGGGCTTCCCGCTCTGTAGGAGGCCTGCTTCTCCCTCTCCCACTCCCTCTGCTGCGTTCCCTCTCTCACTGCGTCTCTGTCAAGTAAATAAATAAAATCTTTAAAAAATAATTTTTTAAATGTATATTCAAAGTCTAATCTATTAGAAAAAGCAACCATTAATATTAATAAATGATAATGTGAATCATGGTGACATTTTCATTTAAAAATATATATTTAGAGGGACACCCAAGCAGCTCAGTGGGTTGAGCGCCTGACTCTTGGTTTCGTTCAGGGCATAATCTCAGGGTCCTGGGATGTAGCCCCAAGTCTGGGTTCTGGGCTCAGCGGGAAGTCTGCTTGAGGTTCTTTCCTCCTACCTCTCCCCCTGCACACGCACTCTCTTTTAAATAAATAAATCTTTTTTAAAAACACATACATTTACATACACATTTATAAATGAATGATTCCCTAAAGAGGAAACATATGATTTCTCACCAACATTAAATTCACGAAATTGACTCAAGAACTTCCTGTCTTCTTCCTTCAAAACAGTCTTTCGGGGATTTGTTTTGTTTATATTTTTATAATTTACCTACAGGGTATTAGACTATAAGCATTACTTTTAACTTAACCTACACAATAAAGGGAAGGGAGGAGAAGTTAAAAAGAGAGCGAGAGAGGGAAAGGGAGCAAGCAGTAAATAAATGAACAAAGTGAATAAAAAGAAGCTACTCTTAAGAATCTATAAATAGGGGCGCCTGGGTGGCTCAGTGGGTTAAGCCGCTGCCTTCAGCTCAGGTCATGATCTCAGGGTCCTGGGATCAAGCCCCACATCGGGCTCTCTGCTCAGCAAGGAGCCTGCTTCCTCCTCTCTCTCTGCCTGCCTCTCTGCCTGCTTGTGATCTCTGTCAAATAAATAAATAAAATTTAAAAAAAAAAAAGAATCTATAAATATGGGGCACCTGGGTGGCTCAGTTGGTTAAGTGACTGCCTTCGGCTCAGGTCGTGATCCCGGAGTCTTAGGATCAAGTCCCACATCAGGCTCCCAGCTCCATGGGGAGTCTGCTTCTCCCTCTGTCCTCCCCTCTCATGCTATCTCACTGTCTCTCTCTCAAATAAATAAAAAAAAGAATCTATAAATATAAAAGGTGATCCATAAGTGAAAATAAAAATGTAGTAAATACAAGTAAACAACATTAATGGCAGTTAGCCAAAGTAGCTATGCCCATTGAGAAATGTCACTTAAGAAATGTTTTATAGGGGGGGTGCATGGGCGGCTCAGTGGGTTAAGCCTCTGCCTTCAGCTCAGGTCATAATCCCAGGGTCCTGGGATAGAGCCCCACATGGGGTTCTCTGCTCAGCTGGGAGCCTGCTCCACCCCCGACCTCCACCCTCCTCCCTGCCTACTTGTGATCTCACTCTGTCAAATAATTTTTTGAAAAGAAATATTTTATAGCTAACCCATTTATCAAATGGGTTAATCGAAAACTTAACAGAGGATGTTAAGCTTTTCGAATTACATTTGAACTTTTTAATCATTCAAATATTTATCACAAACCTACCAGCAATTGTATAAATTTTCATTCTTTTCTACTCCTTAAATTCTTAGTCAATATTTCCTTTAATAACTAAGAGTAGAAGAGAACAGGAAACAAACCATCGCTCTACCAGTAGGCACTTAAGGTAAGGCCTTGGGGCCTATAGCGTATAAGAAAGGATAAACTCACTGAACTACTTGCTTTTTAACCACAGTAAGTGGACCTCTTAGCTGGGCTTTCACGGTGCCCATCAGAATCTATAACAACGGCTGAGAAGAGGTGCCAGTTGGGTTACATGTCCTTTTGGTTTTCTCATCTTCACTATCTCCAAGCTATGCCCTGTTTTGACAGGACATAAAACCCAATGAAAATTATCCCTAATATTCTATTTCATTTATTAACTTTCTAATACCATGTGTCAGATTTGGTCGCATCAGCAAACAGGAATGTCCCCTTAAGTTCAGTGAGTAGTCTACCCAGATGGCTGAGCTAGAACTACATATTACATACGTACATATATACCCACATGTGTTAGAGCAGTCAGAGATTGCCTCTGGATAGCACTGGAATAAATTGTTTCTTGACCTTTATCAAAGAATCATTAACAAGTTTGGTCTTTTTAATGCTGTGGGGATCAGGACAGAAAGAGAATGATGGCTCAGCTAACTATGCCAAAAAAAAAAGGGGGGGGGGTGGAGTTGATCTGTCTGGTGGAACCCTGGGCATAGAGACCAGCACATGTTTTGGACAAATGGACTGAGCCCTTTTTTGAGACACAACGAAGCTGTCCTCTCTGGAAAGAAAAGAAAAAAGAAAAGACAAAAGAAAAGAGAGGAAAGGAAGGGAAAGGGAAGGGACGTTAAAGGGGAAGGAAAGGAAAGAGAAAAGAAAAGAAAAACAGATTTTACTGAGCTGGTGAGCAGGACCTGAACGGATTCCCTAAGAAGGCAGGACTTGCCAGAAGCAGGTCTAGGCGTCTCAGCCTTGGAGCAGGTGACCGCGGAGGGCCCTGATTGGCAGCCACTCCGCCACGAGCGCACTCACCTGTGAACACGTTCTGGAAACCATCAGCAGCCGCCGGGGCCCCAGACACCTTGGCGGCCTGCACGGCGGGCGCCCCCCCACTCCCCTCCGAGGCCGCCCCGCGTTCCAGCAGGTGCGCAGAGCCCCCGGCCGGGGGCGCGCGGCTGCCCAGCTCCTCGGTCCAGTCGGCTGAGCGGCTGAGGCCGCAGGCGAGGCCGCCGTCAGCCCGGTGCTTCTTGGCTGGAGCGGCGGCCGAGACCAGGGCGGCTCTGGGCCCCCGGCTCAGGGAGGGCTCCGGCCGCCTCTTGATCCTGGGGCTCTGGCTGGGGGACTGGGAGGGAGAGTGGTTGGGCGAGCTGAGCTGCCGGGTGGTGGTCTTGATGTAGCAGGGGGTGATGAGCGGGTAGGGCTTGAAGCAGCGCGGGCTGGGCGCGGGGCTGCTGGGCAGGGAGGCCGCCGCCGGGGCGCTGGGCCTGCCGGGCTCCCCCTCGGGCTCTGCTCCCGGCGCCGGGGGCCCCTCTCCCACCCCCAGGCCCCACGCCTCCCCCGGAGAGTCTCGGCGGGCATCCTCAAATGCGTCTTCCTCGCCCTCCTCGTCAGTGTCCCCAGCCCCTGGCCCGGCGGC
Organism: Enhydra lutris kenyoni; assembly: GCF_002288905.1. Classification (NCBI taxonomy): domain Eukaryota; kingdom Metazoa; phylum Chordata; class Mammalia; order Carnivora; family Mustelidae; genus Enhydra; species Enhydra lutris. Next base: position 5,871,849 of record NW_019154108.1, on the reverse strand, counting down.
TGCGGCCGAGCCCTCTCCCGGCGAGGACTCGGGGAACGCGAAGACGGTGGAGGAGGGCGAGTCTGCGGCCGCGGGCTGGCCCACGGGCAGGCCGGGCTCCGCCGAGGCTCCGGGGCCGCCGGGGGGCGAGGGCTGCTCGGGCGCCCGGGGCTCGGGGACCAGGCTGCCGGGCAGGTCAGAGCGCGCAGGCACCGCCTGCTCCGTGTCCGGACTGCGAGGGGCCCCCCCCGGCTGCGCTGCTGGACCCCAGCAAGTACTGGTCCAGGCCCAGGAAGGCCCCGGGCTGGGGGGAGGCGGCTGTGGAGGGCGCCGCAGGCTCCTCGGGGCCCTGGAGCAGCAGCAGCTGCTGCTGCTGTTGCTGGCGGATCGCCTGCTGAATGTCTGAAAGCAGGTCCTCCTGCTCCGTGGCCGAGTGAAAGCTGTAGATGTCCGTGTCCGAGCCCGAACTGGTCCTTTGTCCATCCTGCGTCCCCGCGGCGGTCTCCAAACCCTCCAAGACCACCCTGCCCCCACCCCCAGCCTCCGCGGGTCCATGGTCCCTCGGACGGGTTACCTCGAAGGGGTCGGCACACTCGGTGTCCGACAGGCCCGTCTCGTCTGCCGAGAGGCTGAGGTCTGGCGTCTTGGTGACCAGAGAGTGCGCGCTGTCCAGCTCCCCGGTCGGCAGGGCCTGGGGGTCCAGCACGTCCTCGCGGGAGCCGCCGGTGCTCTTCCCCTTGGACAGGTTCTTCCTGATCCGCAGGTTGGAGAACACGGAGGCTCTGGATTCCGACTTGCTCTTCTTCTTGCCCGGCTCCCCCCCGCCGCCGCCGCCGCCGCCCCCTCCCCCCTTGCCGTGCTTGCCCAGCGCCTTCTTGCCCCCGCTCCCCTTCTTTGTGGCTTCCACATCCCTGGGCCCAACGGCATCCTCGGCGCCGCTTCCGCCTTCGTGCAAGGCTTCACCTGCGCTCCTCTTCAGCTTCCCGTCCTGGTTCCCCATGTCGCAATCCCGCTGTTCGGCCGAGGCGCCGCCGACACTCAGGCCATGCCGGCCCTCCTCGGCGCCCAGCCCGCACAGGGGGAGGCGCGCGGGCCGGGCAGGCGGCCGGGCGAGCCTCTGCGCGAGGAGGCCGACGCGCGTGCTGCCGGCGCTGCTCGCATCTGCCGCTTCTCCGCACAATGCGCGCCCGCGGCGGCCGTGGCGGCGGCTGCAGCCCGGCGCGAGCGGGGCTCGAACATGCTCAGTGCGGCGCTCGGAGCCAGCCAATGGCGGCGCGGAACGCAGGCCGGGCCGGGCCCCCCGATGGCCGCCGCCGCCCCCGCTGCCGCCGCCGCCGCCGCCGCCCGGCTCCTCGCCGAAGCCGCGCGCGAAAGACGCTTGCTCTATCTCGGCCCTTTCCTCTCCGCCGCGTGCACCGAACGCGTGGTCGCCGCGGGGAAGTTCGTGGGCCGGAGGGGGCACCGCCAACTTCAAGGCTGAGGGACCTGCAAGGGGAAAAGTTAAACAAAAAAAAATCTTAAATGGAGAACACCTGAACCCACGTTCCAGTTTGGGGGAGCCAGAGTGTGGAGGCCCCTCCCCCATGGGCCTGCAGGGCTCCTCGATGAATATTTGTTGAATGCATGGATTGTTCTTTTAACACCTGATCATCTTGAACAGTGTTAATGGGCTCGAGCGTATGGTTTAGGGAAGGTTCCTGCATCCAGTGCGGCTCTCATGTTTGATGCAGACCTTGCGTCCGTCTACAGGAGAGAACGTTAGCTGCCATTTCAAAAATTCATTTTTCAAACTTTTCTTGACAAAATGGTAAGGTGAGGGAATTAAAAAAAAAAATCCTAGGAGATTAGAGTTGATTAAAATGCTAATCTCCAAAATTCTACGTGTTTACCATATAAATCAAATAGCATTTGTATTCCGAAAGGGTACATATACTATAATTCCCAGAAGGTCAAACTCATCAATATTAAACATGCTCCTATTGTTGTTGCGTATAAAAAGGAAAAAGACAAAAAGGAAACACGCTTGGCACAAACACATGAAATCAGATGTTATGGTATAAATCACTGCTTCCCAAGCAAACCCTTCAAGGCAAACTTTGTCCCTGCCTCTTTTATAAAAGTTTATAACAGTTTGCTGTAACAGAGTCTCTTAACATTCAGGCTCCTATATTAATATAAAAATTTCCTTCACTGTAAATCTTGTCACTGTTACCTAGGAAATTTAGTTACCCATATTAAAAAGGCATTTTTAAACATCCTAGGTATCTAAAGAAGCGCCAAGAGATTAAAGCAGCTTTAGTCAATAATGTTACAGTAATTGAGTCACAGATTCCTCGTTAACCACTTTGAAAATAAGGAGTAACTATCCGACATGTTAGAATTTTAAAGTAAGCCCGAAGGAGGAAAAAGTACTACATATTAGATGATGAAATTTAAATGCAGCAAGCAAATGTTCCCTTGAATATTGGGAACTACATTCTAAACCTCTCTCCTTAACCATTTGTACCTAAAAACAAAACAGTCCTATAAATCTTTGATGTAAAACTATCATATAGCAATAATTATGAGCATTTTTCAAATTATGTTCTTAAAAATAGATAACCCAAGAGCCAGGCAGCCAGGCATTTTAGGTGGCCTTTCTGAGTAAATGGTTTGGAGACATCAACTTTAATATAATAACTCCAGACGGTAACAACCCTGTCTCTCACCAGCTCTGGAGCACTTGAAAAGCCTTTGTTCCCTCTTTCACAGCTCCCTTCTAGAATGTAGCCTCCTCAGAGGGCACAATTCGCCCAAGGCTTTAGAATTTTCTGCCTGTTTGAACATGAAGGTACTATGGATTTTTATTTTTGCTCTTTCCTTGACGTCTTTGAACTATTTGGGGTGTGTTGTTTGTTTTTTGTTTGTTTACTATTTACTTCGGTAATATATTGAAGTTCCAGAGATAAAAAGGGAGAGAAGAAGGCAAGGAGGGAGGGCAGGAGAGAGGAAAAGGAGAGTGAAGACTGCTGAAGCTCTCACATCCTTTGAATGTGGAATGGCGGATGGCAATTGTGTAGCAGTCACAGGAGACAAAGTTCTGCTACATGCAAAGGCTAGTTGGAAACTCACAAGTGTGGGCATGTAGGTAGGTACCCTCAATCCAATTTAATAAATGAATAAATTCAGGCTAAGAGATTTGTCCAAGGTCACCAAGCAGCAAAGACAATACTTAAACCTATAGATTTAGGTTCCAAATTCTTTATAACAAACAACACTACATAGTTTATTCCTTCAGGGACTGGTGAGGCATCCTGAAGGCAAACAGTGTTTAGTAATCCCAAAGATGCCTGGGCATGGCCTAAGCCTAACTCCATTTAATCAAGATAAGATATCCTATCTCTACCTGAAAGAAAACACATTTAACAAATAACAAATAGTATTTGTGCCTGGCCAAATACTAAGTACCAGGATACAGAAAAGAAAGATCAACTATATTCAAGAATCTAATCTAGCATAGCTGTTGGTAAAAGTCTTTAGGATTGGCATCCCAAACAGGTCACCAAAAAAGTGTATTAGTTGCTACCCATTTTCCAACAAAGGCAATTGGATATGGACTGTGAAAATAAGATAAGCAAATTGGAAAATGTGAAACAAATGTTGAGCTCCAGTTCATAATATGTGAATGTAGTCGGGAAAAACTACAACTTGCTCAAAAACATATCAAAAAATTAAGTTGCTTTAATAGACAGATATGTGGATAGACGACATAATAAAGCAAGTATACTTAAATTTTAATTAATGGAATTAAATTAAAACAGTAAATGAATAAGCAGCCCTCCTCCCTTCACTTCGACCCGAGTTATATGTCGGGTCTTTTTCTCTTCTTTCAGCTCTCCTCCTTCTCCATCATTCTCTCAATTCAGCATCTCTCAATGCTGAAATGTTTTTTTGTTTGTTTGTTTTGTTTTTTTAAGATTTTATGTATTTATTTGACAGAGAGAGAGATCACAAGTAGACGGAGAGGCAGGCAGAGAGAGAGAGAGAGAGAGAGAGAGAGAGAAGGAAGCAGGCTCCCCGCCAAGCAGAGAGCCCGATGCGGGACTTGATCCCAGGACTCTGAGATCATGACCTGAGCCAAAGGCAACGGCTTAACCCACTGAGCCACCCAGGCGCCCTCAATGCTGAAATGTTTTGATGCCTGTGTCTTTAGTTTCCTCTCAGCTTCATCTTAATGGAATGTTTGCGAATCTCCAACAAAACGGTCAGAATGAATGTTAATATCCAACTCGCCCTTTTCTCTGGCAGGTGAATGACCTTCTCTTGAAAGACAACTCTAGGGGCGCCTGGGTGGCTCAGTGAGTTAAGCCTCTGCTTTCAGCTCAGGTCATGGTCTCAGGGTCCTGGGATTGAGCCCCGCTCTCTGCTCGGCAAGGAGCCTGCTTCCCCTTCTCTCTCTGCCTGCCTCTCTGCCTACTTGTGATCTCTGTCGGTCAAATAAATAAATATTAAAAAAAAAATAAAATAAAAAAAGAAAGACAACTCTGTCCTGGTGTTACCTGCTAGGTCTTGGTCTCCTCAGTCTGCCTCTCTGTCCTGACTACAGACTCTTGGACCCACTTTCTGGACAACAGCTCCATCGTCATGTCCCCACTCAAACCCACCGTTTCTGAAATAGGACTCCTCTTGTCTGGCATATCTCATCCTCCATTACTTTTTTGCTCAGAAAAGCACCACAATCTCTCCAGTGACCCAAACCCAACTTGTTACTATACTACCTCCTGCCTTTCCCTCAGTCCGCACAATTTGTCTTAATTACCCACACAAATTACCCAAAAAAAAAAAAAAAAAAAAGCTAAAGAGTCCTGGTATTGAGTCTCCAGATGTACCCCTTGTAAATAAAGTTGGCCTTTCAACCTGAAAGGGACCATCCAGGGACTCTTAAGTGAGTAATCAACAACTATTAAGAATTATCTATAGAAAATCCACTGTTGAGCCCATAGTTTACCTTGTTCAGTAGCAAGAAGCAACAAAAAGCATTCTAAAGACAGAGCCAGTAAGAAATTAAGATTGAAACAGCTAGGGGCGCCTGGGGGGCTCAGTGGGTTAAGCCTCTGCCGTAGACTCAGGGGTCCTGGTTGGGCTCTCTGCTCAGTGGGGAGCCTGCTTCCCCGTCTCTCTCTGCCTGCCTCTCTGCCTACTTGTGATCTCTGTCTGTCAAATAAGTAAATAAAATCTTGAAAGAAAGAAAGAAGAAAAGAAAGAAAGAAAGAAAGAAAGAAAGAAAGAAAGAAAGAAAAAGAGCTACTCCTTGGCCTGGAGAGCTCTGCTCTCTAATAAAAATGTAATGTAAGCCTCATAGGTAGCATAAATATTCTAGTAGCCATATTTAAGAGGCTAAAAAAACCAAAATAATATGAAGAATACATTTTGTTTAACCCAAAATATCCCAAATATTTCTATAAGAAATCATTAAAAATTATGAGGGAGGGGCGCCTGGGTGGCTCAGTGGGTTAAGCCGCTGCCTTCGGCTCAGGTCATGATCCCAGGTCCTGGGTTCGAGCCCCACATCGGGCTTTCTGCTCAGCAGGGAGCCTGCTTCCTCCTCTCTCTCTGCCTGCCTCTCTGCCTACTTGTGATTTCTCTCTGTCAAATAAATAAATAAAAACCTTAAAAAAAAAAATTATGAGGGAGATATATTGCATTCCTTTTTTCCAGTCTTTGGGATCTGGTGTGAATTTTAGTAATGGCAACACTTCCATTCAGACTAGTCACATTTCTTAGTTTTTTAAATTGTATTTATTTATTTGACAGACAGAGATCACAAGTAGGCAGAGAGGCAGGCAGAGAGAGAAGGGGAAGCAGACTCCCCGCTGAGCAGACAGCCCGCTATGGGGCTCGATCCCAGGACCCTGGGATCATGACCTGAGCTGAAGGCAGAGGTTTAACCCCCTGAGCCACCCAGGCGCCCCTAGGCTATTCACATTTCAGTTGCTTAATAACCATCTGCAGCAAAAGGTCACTTCTGACAGTGCAGCCTTAACCTTAGATTTTTCCAGAGCTTTTTGAGTAACTCTTGGAATCTGCAAACACTAATCCAAACTGTGTTACAAAAAATTGTAAACCTCGTATTAACCATTTCTGTTCAATAGAGATTAAATCGGGCAAGTCCTTGCTCTTGACAGAGTTTGCCTTGACTACAATAAAAAGTCCAGGGAACAGACTTGGGAAGAGATTCTAGTGGGGCCTCTGGCTGGCTCAGTCGGTAGACCATGTGACTCTTGATCGCAGGGTTGTGAGTTCAAGCCCCATATTGGGCCTATGGATTACTTTTAAAAAACTAAAAAGAGAGATTCTAGTATAAATATGAACAGAAGAAAGAAGACTGTATTCCACTGAGCACTTTGATTTTGGTACTCTTTTCTCTGCCTTTACAATTAAAATAAGGGCCGTTCACAAAAATTAGGTCAAACATATGGATTTTCATTAAACCAAAACCCCACAAAAAGCAAGCATACATATGTGTTTGTCCTAATAGACATCGCTTTGTCTCTGCCTATTCGAAATGATGAACTTAATATTGGTTTAAATCATACTGCTCCTTAAAATCTTCACAATTTATATCTATATTTTTTTAAAGATTCTTTTACATTGAATTCTAAGCGTCAGCATTTTCTCTTTGAATTTAAAAGCCAATCTAATTACCACGATAGTAAACAAAATTCACTGAATTACATCTGTAGATTAAATTGGCTTTATTCAGCAATTCATGAATTGGATAGGATCTCATCTAGCAAACAGAAAGGAACTCTATCAAGCTGCAGAAAAGGAAAGGTTTTTATTTTTTAATTAAAAATTTTTTAATTAACATATAATGTATTATTTGCCCCAGGGGTACAGGTCTGTGAATCGTCAGGTTTACACAATTCACAGCACTCACCATAGCACATACCCTCCCCAGTGTCCATCACCCAACCACCCTCTCCCTACCCCCCATCAACCCTCAGTTTGTTTTGTGAGATTAAAAGTCCCTTATGGTTTGTCTCCCTCCCAATCCCATCTTGTTTCATTTTTTCCTTCCCTTCTCCCCAAACCCCCCCACTTTGCCTCTCAAATTCCTCATATCAGAAGATCATATGATCATTGTCTTTCTCTGATTGACTTATAAGGAAAGATTTTTAAAGAAAGAAAGAAAACAGGAAAAAAAGAGGAAATTATTAGCAAAGAATGTGTTGTTTCAGTCAAAGTCACCCTCCTAAAGAAAAAGGAAGGGATCTATCAATGAATTACCTCCAAGGGCTAACCAGGAAATTTCAGGTAAAAGACCAAAAACAGGTGAAGAGGAAAAAATAAGGGTTTCAGTTTAGGGCCCATGGCTTGCCTGCTCTTTAAGAAGCAAAGACCTTAAACCTTTGCACTTTCTCACAGAAATTAAGAGGAACTTGTTCTGATCACAAATAATCCAAAAGAAGTTTGAAACTCACATCTCTCACTGAAGATCCTTCCAGAGAATTAGCCTCAAGTAATTTATACCTCACTAGGAAATAGCTGATTGCTGGGCTTGTTTGGTTTTGTTCGTTTTTGGCAACACAACCGCAGTGGTTTCAGCGTGGAATTCGCCTCAGCTTCACTCTCCTCAGGAGAACAGGAGCAGGCAGGTGGGAGACTTTACTTCACTCACCTGTGTGGGAACTTGAGCGCGTCATCTGTACACACAGGACTTCAGGTGGCCGGCTGGGGGCTGCGGAAATTTTTCTCTCAACCACATAACCAGGTTTTCGGTAACAGTAGAGAAAAGCTGTCATCAGAATCTCAGGGCAAAGTGATTATAATACTTACTGGGAATTAACTTACCAGTGTCTACTACGACACTTCCCTAAAGATTTATTTCTTTCTTTTAAAGACAGAGAGAGCCTGTGAGCCGGGGTGCGGGGCAGGGGCACCAGGAGAGAGAGAATCCTCAAGGAGGCTCCCTACAGAGCCCAGAGAACAAAACTGGGCCCCATGATCCCAGGCCCCTGAGATCCTGACCTGAGCCCAAGTCAAGAGCTGGACGCTCAACTGACTGAGCCACCCAGGTGCCCCTCTACTACTAGACTCTAAATATTTCCTCAGAGATTAGCGAGGCGAGAAAAGACAACTGATTTGAAGTCTGCCTCTCCTTGCCTGGGGTATCGTATTAAAGATGGCTGGAGCTATTTGGCGCTTTGGTGCTTCTCTAGTCTTCTAGATGCTTCCTAGCCAAGGAAACATTTTCTAGGCATTTCTTCCTCTGCCCTACTAAAGCTAGTGGGACTTCATTTAAGGCAGCGGCATATGCAAAATCTAAAAAAATGACAATAAAGACTAAAATAGCTGTTAAGCAGTTAAGTGTTTTCTTTTAAAATTTAGAAGGTTCCTTCTTTGGATTTACCTGAGTTGTCAGATTTGAGGTACCTGGGGAGGAAGGTACAGAACAGGCTAACTTGTCTCCATCAAGACAAGAGTTTTATGGGCCTCCGGCAATGAGGCAAACTTAGAAAGCTTCCAAGTAGACCAAACTCAGTATGGAGGTTCCTCAAAAAGTTAAAAATCGGGATGCCTGGGTGGCTCAGTGGGCTGAAGCCTCTGCCTTCGGCTCAGGTCACAGTCTCAGGGTTCTGGGATCGAGCCCCACTCAGGCAGGAGCCTGCTTCCTCCTTTCTCTGCCTACTTGTGATCTCTGTCTGTCGAATAAATAAATAAAATCTTTTTTAAAAAGAAGTTAAAAATAGAACCACCCTATGACCTCGCAATTGCACTTCTAAGTATTTATCCGAAGAATTAAAAAATGCTGATTTGACTGGGCACATGCCCCCCAGTGTTTATAGCAGCATTATCAACAATAGTCAGATTATGGAAAAAGCCCAAAAGTCCGTTGGTGAATGGATAATGAAGTTACAGTGTAATAAATTAATGCCAGTGTTATTGAAATATCATTGACATACAATGCCATATAAGTTCGTGTAAAACATATGTTGCACAATGATTACCACAATACGTTTAGTATTTTTTCCACTGAGATTCTTTAAGTGCATAGGACTTCACTTACAGATGGTCCCAAAGTGGTGACTAAAACGGTCTTGGTCTCTGACCTCAGGGAATTTACACTGTGAAGGATGAGGTAAGACAGGCCTTGAACAAGTCAATAAACTGTGTAATTACAGACCGTGATCATGCTGTGGAGATTAAAAACAGGTGCTTTACGAATGGGACTAGGCTACTTCAAAGCGGGCAGTCAAGGAGGTCTTCTCCAAAGGCCTGATGTTCATGATGAGAAATAGAGGGTGAGAAGGTTTCAAACAAGCAACATTTGTGAGGAAAGTGTTTGGGCAGAGGACAAAGTGTGACTCAAGGTTAAAAAGCCAAGTAGTTTAGTTCTATGCCTCAGAATCTCTGACCCTACTTTCACAGCATCTAAGTTCCTGGGAAGTCTCTTAATATTTTATTTTCCCACTTATCACCTATTTTATCATATCAAAAGTAAGTATTAATATTTTATATTTCCACGTATCACTTATTTTCATCACAACAGAATGGAGTATTAATTATTTACTATCTTTTAGGAACTCTCTGATCCTTACAATTATTTATGTAAATAGGGTAGGAACCATGCAATGGTGTAGACTAGGGGAACCGAGATTAATAGAATCACGTTGGGAGCACCTTTAAAGGGAACAGGTGGGCACCTCTTCCCCTGATCCCACCCTCCGCCCGTGATTCTGATAGTTATCAAGCCTCTGTCCTTTTTCTCTCCCTAAAACCACTGGGAGAGACCTCTTTTAACTATTTCTTACTTCCTCCATCACCATTCTATCGTAACAAACTAAACCTCCTCCTTCTTTTAAAGCTGCATGTTCAGAGCTTAGATCAAGGGGCTCAAAACTTGACTGCCATTTGGCCTGGGTGAGTTGGAACAAATAATTTAATCTCTCTGAGGTTCAGTTTCTCCATCTGTAAAATAAGTATAATAGTAGCTACTTTATAAGATTATTGTAAGGATTTAATTGGCCATGTATACAAATGACCTAGCATATAATAGGTGCTCAATAAATGTTGAACAAAGGAAATAAGAGCCGGACCCCTATTTCCAGACCTCCTACAGCTGAGAAATCCTAGAAACACAAAAAGGCGGAATTACTAATCCACCAAAGCTGAGAAAGACTGCGAGGCTGGAGAAAGTTGGATGTTCCCAAGGTCTGTTGTTAGGTGCTCTGAGCTGTCACCTTCCTGCCAGCAAATATCCTATAGTTACATCACCCACAGATGAGTGCCAAGAGGGGAATGTTTTTCTGTTGGTCTAGAGTTTTCCTGCCCCTAAATGCTAGATTTTATCTACCACAGAGAGATAAGTGAGTCCTGAGGAAATGAGCCCGGAGACCGTGTACCCAAGCCTCCCAACCAGAAGATTCATGCTGAACTGAACCTTGAGTCTTCTTCAAGGGAAAGAACGTTAATCCAAGAATTCCCAGCTGTAATGAAAGACAAACATAAATTTATCCAGGTGCCCTCGATCCAACTGCATCCGGCAGGTTCCCGAGTACATTTTCTGAGCTAGAAGACATTTCTAGGATCCAATCGTAAAAATTAATATTTTAGAAAACAGATCAACAAAATGCGCTGTATCCATAAATGGGACACTGCTCAGCAATAGGAAGTTAGGAAGTACGGATACATGTTAGCATGTGGATGAACCCCGAAACCATTACAGCCGGGGGGAAAATTACACTAAGTGAAAGTGTTAGATAGAAAAAGGCCACACCATTTATGATTTTCTTTATAAGAAATGTCCAGGAAAAGCAATTCTATGGAGACAGGTAGTAGACAAGTGGTTCCCTGGGGCTGAGGCAGGAATGGGGACTGACTATAAATGGGCATGGATTTCATTTCGGGGTACAGTTAGAAATCTGCTTTTTTTTTTTGCAAGAAATGTTCTAAAATGAGATCATGGTGATGGTTATACAATTCTGTAAATGTACTATGATATCATGGAAACAAAACAGGTGAATTTATCATATGTAAATTATACTTCCACAAAACCATTAATAAAAAATTAATTTAAGAAGTGAATGGGGGCACCTGGTTGGCTCAGTCGGTTAGGTGACTGACTCTTGATTTAGGCTCAGGTCATGATCTCAGGGTGCTGGGATCGAGCCCCATGTTGGGCTCCACTTTTGGTACAGAGTCTGCTTATGATTCTCTCTCCCCCTCTCCCTTTGCCCTTCCCCCTGCTCATGCTTCCTTTCTATCTCTCTCTAAAATAAATAAATAAAAGCTTAAAAAAATAATAAATAAATAAATAAATAAAAATAAAATAAAAAGTGAATGGTTTTCACTTTGAGCCTCAGTCCCATTGTTGTGCAGTGTTGACCTGGGTGCCCACATTTGACTCACTTCTCGAGTCCCAAAGGAATTCCAAGTGAGTTCCAGAGTCATGAGGGCTGGGTTTGCTGAGGAATGGCCGTCCCTGGATAAGCTAAGTAAAGAAGGGAACTTCCTGGGTTTGTTATGTATTATTGACAGTTAACAGGTCAGCTGGCTTACACATTATGAATTCGATATTGCCAGTCCCTGAATACTGTAATGTTTCTTTTTAATAGGAAGTGAGCAAAAGAGAGTAAAATGTATTTTAAAGTGCTAAGTTTCAAGATGGGCCGACAATGTATTAATCAGCAGCGGGAATGACAGAGACCAGCGAACATCTCAGTCCCCAGCAAGGAAACTCTTCTGAATCAATGTTGTAACTCCCTTCTTCATTGATCCGAGATGTTGGTCATAAGAAGGGGAACAATAGGCGTTGTGGAAAACTAAATCCCAGCCCAAGTTTTGTATTCCAATCCTCAGGTCAGTATTCAATAATGATTAATTATTGTGGCTTCATGGATGTATAAACGCTTCCAGTTATGGAACTTGTAGCTGTAGGGAAACAACACCCACTCACAGTCCAGGTAAAAAGATTTTCTTTCAAGGACATGATAGACATTTGCATGGACTTCCAAGGACTGGAAACAAAGGACACTGGGCCATATCCAGAGCTTAAAAGTCATCGCACACCTACGTTATCTGCCTGTCCCCCTGGACTATTTCTTCCTTTGATTGCTCTCCATACATCTGCAATTTCCTGTCTTTTCTGCTTACTAAACTGCATGTATGTGGCCTTGTATGTGGCCTAACATGGCCAAGCAAGGTGAGGGTCCAGATAATCTTACAGTTCAAGTACTGAGCAATGTTGGACTCACCACAACTGGAGACTACTCCACCAATGCCAAGCATCTGCCCTGACCCAACCAGCTGAGGTCAGGAGAGAAGAGTCACAAGGTCTGTCATGGTTGCATAGACCCACCAGGGCAGGCAATATGATAGCCCCCAAAGATGTGCATGTTTTAATTACCAGAATATGTAAATATGTTGTGTGGAGAGGGAGAATTATGGCTGTAGATGGAATTAAGCTGATAGAATCAGATGTCCTTGAGAAGAGCCGATTATCCTGGATTATCCCGGAGGGCCCAAGGCAATCACAAGGGTCCTTATAAGTGAAAGAGGGGGACAGCAGAGTTGGTGTCAGAGAAAGAGATTTAAAGACAGAAGGCGTCAGCCAAATTGATATGGGGGAGGGGCCTGGGCCAAGGAATGCAGGTGACCCCAAAAGCTGACAAAGGCAAGGACACAGATTCTCTCCTAAAGCCTCTAGGAGGAACATTCCTGACAACACACTCATCTTAGCACTTCAGACCCCCGGACTGTAAGTTAATGCGCTGCCATTATTTCAGGCTGCTAAATTTGTGGTAATTTGTTATAGCAGCATTAGAAAACTAATGCAGTGTTTAAAAAGTGAATCTCCGTGTTTGGTGGATTACCCTCAGGAGAATTTAAAATTAAGCCTTCAGGCCTTACTCATTAGCAAATTTTACTTCTATAAATCAAGGGACAGGCTTCATCAAAAGACTGTTAGGAAAAGGTGCGGCTGATCTTGTCTTCCTGGGCTGGGCATCAGAATCTTGATAGCAATTATCAATCTGGAGCACAGCTGCTTCAGACATCTATATAAATTAAACAAAAAATTGTTCTTCAACTTAGAACATTCAAATTATAACAAGGATTGATGGACACTAAGTTAGCCACACTAGAGAATAAGAGCTATAACTAGTTAACCATCAACTGAAAAAATAATTAACTTAAAGAATAAATAATTAACAATTTAACTTAACAATTAACAATTGACTTAAAGAATAAATTAACAATTAACGTAAAGGATCGATAATACACAGGCTATAAAGTTAGCTTCCAATTTTGTTCTTGTTTTCTATTGTTTTCAATTTAAATATAAGTTAGTTTACAAATAGGGTAGTATTGGTTTTAAGAGTAGAATTTGGTGATTCATCACGTACATTAAACGCCCAGTGCCCATCCCAATAAGTGCCTCCTAATGTCCATCACTCGTTTAGCCCATCCCGTCACCCTTGCCTTCCAGCAAGCCTCGGCTTGTCCTCTATAGTTAAGGTCTCTTATGGTTTACTTCCCTCTCTTTTCATCATATATTACTTTCCTTCCCTTCCCCTAGGTTCACCTGTTTTGTTTCTTAAATTCCACATATGAGTAAATTCATATGGTACTTGTCTTTGGCTGACTTATTCTGCTTAGCATAATACACTCTAGTTCCATCCATGCTGTTGCAAATGGCAAGATTTCATTATTTTAGATGACTGAGTACTATTCCATTATATATGTAATGTATATGTATATAAGATGTGTGTGTGTGTGTGTCTGTGTCTGTGTCTGTGTGTCTGTGTGTGTGTGTGTGTATTCCATAACTTTGTTATCCATTTAATAGTCAATGGACATTTGGGCTTTTTCCATAATTTGAGTATTGTTGATAGTGCTGCAAAAACACTGGGGGGCATATGCTCCTTCAAATCAGCATTTTTGTATCCTTTGGATAAATACTTAGTAGTGTAATTGTGAGGTCATAGGGTAGCTCTATTTTTAACTTTCTGAGGAACCTCCACACTGTTTTCCAGAGTGGCTGCACCAGTTTGCATTCCCACCAATAGTGCAAAAATGTTCCCTTTTCTCCGCATCCTCACCAACATCTCTTGTTTCCTGAGTTGTTAATTTTAGCCATTCTGGCAGGTGTGAGGTGGCATCTTATCATGGTTTGGATTTGCGTTTCCCTGATGATCACTGATGTTGAGCATCTTTTCATGTGTTGTTGGCCATCTGGGTGTCTTCTTTGGAGACGTGTCCATTTATGTTTTCTGCCCATTTCTTTTTTATTTATTTATTTATTTATTTATTTATTTATATTCAACTTAGTTAACATATAGTATTCTATGAGCTTCAGGGGCAGAATTTAGTGATTCATCAATTGCATATACATTACATTACATGCTCTCCTTAATGCCCATTACCCAGTCACCCCACCCCTCCACCCATCTCCCCTCCAGCAACCCTCAGTTTGTATTCTATAGTTAAGAGTCTCTTATGGGGGCACCTGGGTGGCTCAGTGGGTTAAGCCTCTGCCTTTGGCTCAGGTCATGATCTCAGAGTCCTGGGATTGAGCCCCACATCGGGCTCTCTGCTCCACAGGGAGCCTGCTTCCCGCTCTCTCTCTGCCTGCCTCTCTGCCTGCTTGTGATCTCTGTCAAATAAATAAAGAAAATCTTTAAAAAGAAAAAGTCTTTTATGGTTGGTCATCTTCTCTCTTTTTATTTTATTTTATTTTTCCTTCCCTTCCCCATATTAATCTGTTTTGTTTCTTAAGTTTCATATATAAGTGAAATCACATAGTGTTTGTCTTTCTCTTGATTGACTTACTTTACTTCAGCTATTTCTTCACTGGATTATGTGTGATTTGGGTGTTGAATTTGATAAGTTCTTTTTAAAAAAATTATATTTATTTATTTGCCAGAGAGAGAAAGCACACAAGCAGGGGAAGCAGCAGGCAGAGGGGGAAGCAGGCTCCCCACTGAGCAAGGAGCCCGATGTGGACTGGGCTTAACCAACTGAACCACACAAGCATCCCAACTTTCATAAATTCTTTATAGATTTTATCAGATATGTCATTTGCAAATATGTTCTCCCATTCTGTCAGTTGCTTTTTAGTTCCATTGTTGCTTCCTTCACTGTGCAGAAGCTTTGTATCTTGAGGAGGTCTCAGTAGTTCATTTGTGCTTTTGCTTCCCTTGCCTGTTTCCAGTAACTAACGTAACACAATAAAAAAAATTGCATGCAAAACGGCTGTTCCTTAAAACTCTGCATTAAAACAGTTGTAGTTCAGATTTCTAAGTAAATAAATAAATAAATAAATAAATAAATAAAAATTTAAGCTACTTGGATCCTGCTGTCTTTGGTTTTAATCTCTCCATATATGGTAATAACTACTCAGTCTCTGTCCCCTGTCTAACTATAATACATCCCCAAATCCACTTCCCTACTTCAAATTTCCTTTAGGTTGACTCAAAGACATTCCACACCCAACACTTCTCAAATTTCACCACCTGTACCCGACTCTGCCCCAACCACATGCTCTAATAGTATTATTTCTGATCAATGAGGTTGTCAGTTAGAGAAACCAGAAAGTCATCCTAAGTGCCTTTTGGGAGAGTTCTTAAAATCCTAAACTTTCTTCCAATTTGCTCTCCTCCCTGCCATAACCAGTCTCAGACCTTAGCTTCTCTATTCAGAACCACTGTCACAGCTTCCTTGGTAATCTACCTCAAGGCCTGTAAACTTCAATTTATTCCAAGTGGACCACAGAAAAAAATTCCAACATGCAAATCTAATCATTTAACATTCCTGTGTAAAATCCGTTCATTGCTTTACATTGCCCTAAATAATCTGGTCACTTTAATTTCATGCTATAGTTGTATATATGATGGCTTCCATAGCATCATAGAATAGTACCCAGTTTCCATTTGGAAATCCATGGGCTTCCAGGGAAGCTGACTCCACCCTTACCCCATATCTAATATGTGGAGTGGGTTATGTGACTTAATAAAGGAATTCTGTTTCAAGAATGTGAACATAAACTTTGGTAGTTCAAATCAAAATGGATTTAGGACCAGGGCTAGAACTTCTTGTACAAAGACTGGGAAGGGTGGTAGATGGATAAGAGGACTGGATTGCTAGAGGTCAATTTAGCACCATGGTGGTCAATTTTGTCCCACTAAGGACAAATCTAGCCTCCACAGGGCAAACAAGTCTCCTAGGATAAAACATGAACATTACATGAAATTATTCCTGAAGACTATATTACTTTGGAAATTTTCAGTTATGTGATTAAATAAACTCCTTTCATTAGTTAATGTATATAAATTGAGACTTATATAAGTAGATATTCTGCTCATGGATTGAAAAACCCAATATTATTAAGATATCAATTCTTCCGAACTAGGTCTGTAGATTTAGTCAGTCCTAATCAAAATCCCAGAAAGGTATTTTGTGGATATTGACAAACTAACTCTAAAGTTTGTATAAAAGGCAAAAATCTTACTATAAATTACAGTAATTAAGACAGTGTGGTATTACTAAAAAGAATAGACATATAGATATATAAATTAAGGCCACAGAAAAGAGAGCCCAGAAATAGATCTACATAAATACAGATAATTGATCTTCGACACAGAACAAGGACAATTTAATGGAGAAAGAGAGTCTTTTCAACAAACTGTGCTGGAACAATTGGACTTCCATATGCAAAGCAAAAACAAAAACAAAATCAAAAACAGGAAAATGTGGACAGAGACCTTACCCCTGTAAAGAGAGACTACTGGGGAAGATGGTGGAGCAAGAGGGTCATAGGTTCACTTTGTCCCGTGGATACACCTAGATGACACTGACATCAGTGAAACTAACCTAGAAAATGATCCAAAGACTGACAGAACAGACTGTCCACGGTTAATCAAACAGAAGAGGCCACATCCAAAATGGTAAGAAGGGCAGAGATGCAGCCAGGAACCAAACTAACCTGTGAAACTAAACACAAATGAGAGGACACCAGGAGCACAGAGAAGGAAGAGGAGTAGACCCAACACCAGGTCCTCCAGACATGGGGACCTGCACCAGAAAGATGAATTCCCATAACATTTGGCTTTGAAAACTGAAAGGGCTTAACTTCATGAGTGTTTACACTCGGTGGGGCTTAACACTAAGAACTTTAAAAATCAGCGGGCTCCACTCTGGGAGAGCTGCAGGGTAGTGAGAAGCAGTCCCCACCCTTAAAGAGACAGCATCATGAACAGCCCAGTGGATATACAGCATAGAAACAGCATTTTGAAAGCACCTGGAGTATAAGGGAATGAGATTTATTTACTAATCTCAGAATGTACACTAGGGGGACAGGGATTTTTTAGGAGAATTCTCTAAGAATAAAAGTTCTGGCAGGCGCCATTTTTCCCCTCATACTCCAGTGCTGATACCGACACCTGCAGGAACCAACACAGACACGCATCACCTAGCTTGCTGACACCTCATACCCTGCCTCCATGTTCTCTTTTGGATCTACCCCATCCAATCTGTTCAGCAGGAGTCCCACTAAGGTGACTCCAGGACACTTTCCATGAACATATTGGTGCAAACCTTACTAATAGTAACATCATGCCCTCGAGTTCTCCTGCCATTATGTCCCACCCAACCCCCCACCCCTCTGTTAGGAATCCATCCAAAGCCATACTACAAGCTTCTTGTTGATATAGAGAGTTAGACAAAATGAGGAGAGAGGAGTCTATGTCCCGAATGAAAGGACAGGACAAAATCACAGCAAAAGAGCTAAACAAAATAGGGATAAGCAATAGACCTATTCTCTGGTATAGAATTGAAAGCAATGGTCATAAATATACATACTGGACTTGAGAGAAGAGTGGAGGGTCTCAATGTGACCTTCAACAAAGAGATACAAAATATAAAAAAGAACTAATCAGAGATGAAAGACTCAATAACTGAAAGAGAATTACACTGGAGGGAATAAATAGTAGACTAGAGAAAGCAGACAAACAGATCAGTGAGCTGGAAGACAGAGTAATGGAAACCAATCCCAAAGAACAGGAAAAGGAAAAAAAATAATAATTTTAAAAATGAGAATAGGTTAAGGAAATTCAGTTATATCACTAAGCATAATAACATTTGTAGTACAAGGATCCCAGAAAGAGAAGAGAGAGAGAGAAAAGGAAGCCGAACATTTATTTGAAGAAGTAATAGTTGAAAACGTTCCTAATCTGGGGGTTGACACAAAAATCCAGATCCAGGAGGCTCAGACAGCCCTCCAAAAAAATCAACCCATGTCATATCAAGGCATATAATAATAAAAATGAAAAAAGGTTGTGATAAAAAGAGAATTTGAAAGCTGTAAGAGAAAAGAAACTATTTACATACAAGAAAAACTGCATAAAACTACAAGCTGATTTTTCTGTAGAAATTTTACAGACAGGAAGGGAGTAGCATGATCTATTCAAAGTGCTGAAAGGAAAAAATCTGCAACGAAGAATATTCTATCTAGCAAGTCTATCATTCAGAATAGAAGGAGGGATAAAGAGTTTCCCAGAAAAATCAAAAATTCATCACACGAAACCAGCTTCACAAGAAATGTTAAAGGGAATTCTTTGGAAAGAAAATGCAAGAACAAGGAGTAACGAAATTAGGAAAGGAAAAATTTCACAGGTACATACAAACATAACAAAAGTAACAGATTAATCACTTATAAAATCGGTATGGAGTTTAAAGCACAAATGCAATAAAATTGATAGTATCTAAAAAAAAACAGTCAAGTACCCACAAAATAAAAGAATGCAAAGTATGATACCATATACATAAAATGTGTGTTGTGGGGAGTAAGGAATTAACATTTTTAGAATCATTTCAAACTTAAGTGACCACCAACTTAATATACACTGCTGTATGTATGTATGTAGAGACCTGATAATAATCACAAATTGAAAACTTGTAATAGACACATAAAAAATAAAGAGAAAGGAATCCAAGCACATCACTAAAGAAAGCCACCAAACCACAAGCACAGAGAACAGAGAAGAAAGGAACAGAGAAGAACTACAAAAACAACCCTAAAACAAGTAAGAAAATGGCAGTAAGTACATACCTATCGATAATTGCTTTGAATGTAAATTGACTAAACTCTCAATCAAAAGAAATAGAGTGACTGAATGAATTTTAAAATGACCCATCCATATGCTGCCTACAAGAGACTCATTTCAGACCCAATGACATGTGCAGACTGAAAGGGAAGAGATGGAAAAGCATTCATTTTGCAAAGGGAAGTGAAAAGAATGTGAGGGTACCAGTACTTACATTGGACAAAATAGACTTTAAAACAAAGACTATAACAAGATACAAAGAAGGACAATGATATTATGTGTTATTACATAATAATAAAGAGAATAGTTCAACAAAAAGATATAACAATTGCAAATATTTATGCACCCAACATGGAAGTACCCAAATACATTAAAGCAATTATTAATGAACATAAAGGAAATAATCAATAGTAATAAAAAGTAGTAGATAACTTTAACACCCCACGTAAATCAATGGATAGATCATTCAGACAGAAAATCAAAAGTTAACAAGGACTTGCAATGACACATTTGACTAGATGGATCCAACAGATATTTCCTGAATATTCCATCCCATATCAGCAGAAGACACATTCTTTCCAAGTGGACATGGAGTAGTCTGCAGAATAGGTCACATGTTCAGTTACAAAACAAGTCTCAACAAATTAGAAAAGATTGAAATCACATCATTCATCTTTTCTGACCACACAGTGTTCAACTAGTTATCAACCACAAGAAAAAATATGGAAAGAACCCAAATACTTGGAGGTTAAATAGCATGCTACTAAACAATGAATGGGTCAACCAATAAATCAAAGAATAAACCAAAATATATGTGGAGACAAATGCAAATGAAAACGCAGGATTCCAAAATCTTTGAAATGCAGCAAAAACTGTTCAGTGATGAAAGATTATGGTGATTCAGGTCTATAGCAAGAAGCAAAGAAAATATCAAATAAACAATCTAACCTTACACCTAAAGGAGCAAGAAAAAGAAAAACAAAGCCCACAACCACTAGAAGAAAGGAAAACATAAAGATTAGAGAAGAAATAAATGAAATAGAGATATAGAGCAGATCAATGAAACCAGGAGCTGGTTCTTCAAAACATCAACAAAATTAATCAAGCATTAGCCAGACTCATAAAAAAAAAAAAAAAAAAAAAAAAAGGGGGAGGAAACAAATAAGTAAAATAAAAAAAAAATGAAAGTGGAGAGGAGCTTGGGAAGATGGAAGAGTGAAAGGGTCCTGAGTTCATCCATCCATGTTTATAACTAGATATCACCCACGCCCAAGTCAGTAAGACAGAGAGTGATTCAAAGACCGGTACAACAAACTCCACAACAAAATACAGAGACAGAGATGACGCCGCACTGAAATGTTAGGGAAGTTCAGAAAGGTGGAGGGAGGCTGCCACAGGAAGGAGGGAGGTGTGTGGGAGGCGAGAGCAGAGAAATAGACCCTTGCACCAAGGAGCTCATACAGGAAGACTAACCTCCCTGACGTTTGGCTTTAAAAAACAGAGGGGCTGAATTCTGTGTGTTTTTAAAACCAGTGGGTCAGGAGCTTTGAAAGTTAGCTAACTCAGCACTGGGTGAGCCAGGAGAATAAAGGATAGCTGGGTCGCTGCCCTTAAAAAGACAGCAGCATGCACCACGAGCCAACATAAAAATGGCAGTTTACGGGCTGCCTGGGTGGCTCAGTGGGTTAAGCCTCTGCCTTCGGCTCGGGTCATGGTCTCAGGGTCCTGGGATCGAGTCCCACGTCGGGCTCTCTGCTAGGCAGAGAGCCTGCTTCCTCCTCTCTCTCTTTCTCTCTCTACTTGTGATCTCTCTCTGTCAAATAAATAAAATATTAAAAAAAATGGCAGTTTACACAATTCTGGGGGCAAACAGGAGGCAGATCTGTCATATTGATTTTGGAATGCTTTGGGGGACTTGTCTGAAAACCCAGAGCTAGTAGGTGCCATTTATCTCCCCTGCCCCCCAGCATAAACACAGAGACACCTGAGGGAGGCTCATAGACACTTGTAGCTTCTGCTTAAGGCAAATTTTGTTAACATTACCTGCATACCCCACCCAGCCATAGAGCTACCACCACACACAACACCAAGCTGCTGTCCATGCCCGTTGTGCACCCTCATTCTCCGTAGTGTGCTGAGCCCAGCTCTGGCCAGGTGTGATCAGGCACTGTATGCGGCCATAAACCCCTAGTTCCCCACACATGCAGCCCCAACGCTACAGCACTTCAGGGGACCTGACATAGGATTAGTGGCCCAATGCAAATTTTGTTCATACCACCGCCCCACTTCCAAATTATCTGGTGGGCAGGCCCCACTACTACTGGTCCCACTAGTAGCACAGAGAACAACACAGCCCACAACAGGCAGAGTCAGTGCAGATGGCTGCACTGAAAGGAAATGATGCAGACACCAGAGTTGGGTTTAAGAAACAAACATAAGGGGGACCTGGGTGGCTCAGTGGGTTAAGCCGCTGCCTTTGGCTTAGGTCATGATCTCGGGGTCCTGGGATCGAGTCCCGCATCAGGTTCTCTTCTCAGCAGGGAGCCTGCTTCCCTCCTTCTCTCTCTGCCTGCCTCTCTGCCTACTTGTGATCTCTACCTGTCAAATAAATAAATAAATAAAATCTTAAACACACACACACACACACACACACACACACACACACAGAAAACTCTCCTGAAGAGCCAGGTTCTGGTGAACAGGGGACACTGCTCTGCAGGGCAGTCCCCAGGACCTCCTCTTCATAAAGCCACTACTTTCAAAAGCAGAAGACATAGCTGGCTACTTAACACACAGAAACTGACACAGAGAGGCAAACAAACTAAAGAGACAGAGAGACTTATACCAAATAAAAGAACAGGGCAAGGCCAGAGAACAAAGCAAACAGATAAAGGTAACATGTCTGGGAGAGAATTTGAAGCAATGATCATAGGGATACTCACTGGTCTTGAGAAAAGAGTGGAAGACATGAGTGAGACCCTCAACACAGAGATAAGGAATAGCATTGCCAAGATAAAGAACGCAACAAACAAAATGAGAAGTATTATTGATGGAATGAAAGCAGGATGGATGGACAAATTAGTGGAGAAATTAGCGACTGAGAAGATAGAGTAATGGAAAGTAATCATGCTGAACAAAAGAGAGAAAAAAGAATTACACTGAATGAGAATAGACTTAAGGAAATCAGTAACTATATTAAACATAATAGCATTCATAGTATAGGAGTTGTAGAAGAAGAAAAAGAGAGGAAAGGGGGCAGAAATTTTATTTGAAGAAATAATGGATAAAAAATTTTCTAATCTGGAGAAGGAAACAGACATCCAGATCCAGGAGACACAGAGAACTCCCAATCAAAATCAACAAGAGCAGTTCCACACCAAGACATTAGTAATTAAACTTGCAAAGCATAGTGAAAAACACAAAATCAAAACCACTAAGACAAAAGAAGCCCTTAACTTACTAGGGAAAATCCATAAGGCTAGCAGGATATTTTCCAACATAAACTTGGCAGACCAAAAGGGAGAGTCATGATATATTCAAAGTGCTGAATGGGAAAAATTTGAGCCAAGAATACTCTATCCAGCAAGGCTATCACTCAGAATAGAAGGAGATATTAAGATATTAAGAGCTTCCCAGACTAACAAAAACTAAAAGACTTCATGACCACTAAACAAGCCTTGCAATAAATATTAAAGGGGACTCTTTCAAGGGGAGAAGAGAGACCAAAGGTGAACGTATGAAAGTAGGAAACACAAAAACAGGGAAAAAAAAATATTTCTTAAAAAAAAAATTTCTATTTACATCAGTCAGGAAATATATACATTACACATAAACATGGAGAAAAGAGTAGAAAAGAATGGATTCAAACTTAAAAGACCATCATCTTAATATAGACTGCTATATGCAGAAGAAGTTATATACAAACCTAATTGTAAGTATATACCAAGAAGCACTAATTAACATGCAAAGAATAAAGCTAAAGTAATACAAATATATCTCTAAAGAAAATCAGCAAAACATGAAAAAGAGAAGAATCAAAGAAGAACTTCAGAAACAACAAAACAAGTTAAAAAAAAGAAAGAAATACATATATATAATTAATCAATAATAAATTTGAATGTAAATGGACCAAGCACTCAACTCAAAAGACATACATAGGGTGACAAAATGAATAAAAAAATCAAGACCCATCTATCTGCTGTCTTCAAGGGACTCATTTTAGACCTAAAGACACAGTGAGGGGATGGAGAAACATCTATCATGCATGTGGATGTCAAAAGAAAGTCAGAGTGGCAATACTTATTTTGGACAAAATAGACTTTAAAACAAACACTGTAACAAGAGACCAAAAAAAGACCCTATATAATAATAAAGGGGACAATCCAACAGGAAGATATAACAATTATAAATACTTATGTCCCTAACACGAAAACACCCAAATATATGACACGATTAATAACCAACATAAAGGAACTAATAGAGAGAAATACAATAATAGTAGGGAACTTTAACACCCCACAAACATTGATAGGCAGATCATCCAAACAGAAGCTCAACAAGAAAACAGTGGCTTTGAATGACACACTGATTGAACAGATTGATTTAACAGACATATTCAGAACATTCCATCCTAAAACAGCAGAATACTCATTCTTTCCAAGTGCACATGGAGCATTCTCCAGAATAGATCACATATTAGCCCACCTCAACAAATTCAAGAATGTTGAAGTCATGCCATTCATCTTTTCTGACCATGATGTTATGAGACTAGAAGTCAACGACAAGACAAAATCTGGAAAGACCACAAATACATGGAGGTTAAACAACATGCTACTAAACAATGAAGGTATCAACCAGGAAACAAAAGAAGAAATTTTTAAAAAGTACATGAAAACAAATAAAATGAAAACACATGGTCTAAAACCTTTGGGATGTGGCAAAAGTGATTCTAAGAGGGAAGTTATATAGCAGTATAAGCCTACCACAAGAAGAAAGAAAAAATCTCAAATGAACAACCTAATTACTCAGTTAAAGGAATTAGAAAAAGAACAACAAACAAAACCTAAAACCAGCACAAGGAAGAAAGGGATAAACATTAGAGCAGAAATAAATGATATCGAAACTAAAACAAAAAAACAAACAAAAACCAACAACAATAATACAACAAATCTATGGAACCAGAAGGTGGTTCTCTTCTTTTTTTTTTTTTTTAAGATTTTATTTATTTCTTTGACAGAGAGAGACATAGCGAGAGAGGGAACACAAGCGGGGGGAGTGGGAGAGGAAGAAGCATGCCACCCACCAAGCAGGGAGCCCAACACGGGACTCAATCCCAGGACCCTGAGATCATGACCTGACCCGAAGGCAGACACTTAACGACTGAGCCACCCAGGCGCCCCAGAAGCTGGTTCTTTTCTAAAAATCAACAAAAATCATCTTATCTGTCAATAATCACTCTCAACGTGAATGGCCTAAATGCTCCCATAAAATGGCAGAGGGTTGTAGATTGGATAAAAAGACAGGACCTATCCATATGCTGTCTACAAGAGACTCATTTTGAACCTAAAGATACAACCAGACTGAAAGTGAAAAGATGCAGAACCACCTTACATGCCAACGGGCCTCAAAAGAAAGCTGGGGTATCAATTCTCATACCAAACAATTTAGATTTTTAAGCTAAAGACTGTAATTAAAGATACAGAAGGAGGGGAACCTGGGTGGCTCAGTCGGTTAAAGCCTCTGCCTTCGGCCCAGGTCATGATCCCAGGGTCCTGGGATCAAGCCCCTCATCGGGCTCTCTGCTCAGCAGGAAGCCTGCTTCCCCCCCCTCTCTGCCTACTTGTGATCTCTGTCTGTCAAATAAATAAATAAAATCTTAAAAAATAAAAAGATACAGAAGGACACTGTATCATTTTTAAAGTGTCTCTCCAACAAGAAGATCTAACAATTGTAAATATCT
Source organism: Enhydra lutris kenyoni (assembly GCF_002288905.1). Classification (NCBI taxonomy): domain Eukaryota; kingdom Metazoa; phylum Chordata; class Mammalia; order Carnivora; family Mustelidae; genus Enhydra; species Enhydra lutris. Next base: position 5,846,829 of record NW_019154108.1, on the reverse strand, counting down.
ATGTCCCCAAAATGGGAGCAGCCAACTACATAAGCCAACGGTTAACCAAAATAAAAGGACTTAATGATAATAATATGTTAATTGTAGACCTTAATATTCCACTCTCAGCAATAGACAGATCAACTAAGCAGAAAATCAACAAAGAAACAAGAGCTTTGAATGACACACTGGACCAGATGGACTTCATAGATATATACAGAACATTCCCCCCTAAAACAACAGAATACTTATTCTTCTTGAGTGCACATGGAACTTTCTCCAGAATAGACCGTATACTCGGTCACAAATCAGGTCTCAACTGATACCAAGAGACTGAGATTATTCCTTGCATATTCTCAGACCACAAATGCTTTGAAACTGGAACTCACAAGAAAAACTTTGGGAGAAATTCAAACACTTGGAAGCTAAAAGCCATCCTGCTCAAGAATGTTTGGATCAACCAGGAAATCAAAGAAGAACTTAAACCATTCATGGAAAACAATGAGAATGAAGACACATCAGTCCAAAACTTAAGGGATATGGCAAAGGCAGTCCTGAGGGGGAAATACATAGCCATTCAAGCTTCACTCAAAAAAATTGAAAAATCCCAAATACACAAACTCTCTTTACACCTTAAAGAATGGGAGACTCAACAACAAATTTAGCCAACCCCATGCACAAGAAGGGAAATAATCAAGATTAGAGCAGAAATCAATGAATTAGAAACCAGAGATACAGTAGAACACATCAATGAAACTAGAAGTTGGTTCTTTGAAAGAATTAATAAGATGGATAAACCACTGGCCAGATTAATCCAAAAGAAAAGAGAAAGGACTCAAATTAATATAATGATGAATGAAAGGGGAGAGATCACAAATAACACCATGGAAATAGAAACAATCATCAGAAATTATTATCAACAGTTCTATGGCAATAAGTTAAGCAACCTAGTAGAAATGGATGCATTCCTGGAAACCTATAACCTCCCAAGACTGAAACTGGAAGAAATTGACACCCTAAATAGACCAATAACTCGTTATGAGATTGAAGCAGTGTTCAAAGTCCTCCCAAAAAACAAGAGTCCAGGGCCTGATGGGTTCCCTGTGGAATTCTACCAAACATTCAAAGAAGAAATTAGCTGTTTCAAGAAATAGAAAAAGAAGGAAAACTTCCAGACTCTTTCTATGAAGCCAGCATTACCTTGATCCCCAAACCAGGCAAAGACCCCCTCAAAAAGCAGAATTTCAGACCAATATCCCTGATAAATATGGATGCCAAGATTCTCAACAAGATCCTAGCTAATAAGGATCCAACAGTTCATTAAAAAGATTATCCACAACAAATAGGTGGGCTTTACCCCTAGGATGCAAGGGTGGTTCAACATTCACAAATCAATCAATGTGATAGAACAAATTAATAAGAGAAGAGAGAAAAATCACATGGTCCTCTCAACTGATGCAGAAAAAGCATTTGACAAAATACAGCATCCTCTCTTGATTAAAACTCTTCAGAGTTTAAGGATAGAGGGAACATTCCTCAACTTCATAAAATCCATCTATGAAAAACCCACAGCAAATATCATTTTCAATGTGGAAGACCTCGGGAATACGACAAGGATGCCCACTCTTGCCACTGTTGTTCAACATAGTACTACAAGTCCCAGCAACAGCAATCAGACAACAAAAAGAAATAAAATGTATTCAAATTGGCAAAGAAGAAGTCAAACTCTCTCCCTTCACAGATGACATGATACTTTATGTGGAAAACCCAAAGATTCCAACTGCAAACTACTGGAACTCATACAGCAATTCAGTAATGTGGCAGGATACAAAATCGATTCACAGAAATCAGTTGCTTTCTTATACACTAACAATGAAACTGAAATTAAGAAAAAGAAAGAAATTAAAGAAAAGAGAAATTAAGGAGTTGATTCCATTTACAATAGCACCAAAAACCATAAGATACCTTAGGATAAACCTAACCAAAGACGTAAAGGATCTATAATCTAGAAACTACAAAACACCCATGAGAGAAGTTGAACACACAAAAAGATGGAAAAACATTCTATGCTCATGGATCAGACGAATAAACATTGTGAAAATGTCTATGTTGCCCAGAGCAATCTATACTTGCAATGCCATCCCGATCAAAATACCATTGGCATTTTTTAAAGTGCTGGAACAAACAATCCTAAAATTTGTATGGAACCACAAAAGACCCCAAATTGCCAAGGTAATGTTCAAAAAGAAAAACAAAGTTGGGGCATCATGTTGCCTGACTTCAAGCTTTATTACAAAGCTGTGATCACCAAGACAGCATGGTACTGGCACAAAAACAGACACACAGACCAGTGGAACTGAGTAAATAGCCCGGATATGGACCCTCAACTCTATGGTCAACTAATCTTCAACAAAGCAGGAAAAAATATCCAATGGAAAAATTGGTGCTGGGAAAATTGGACAGCTACATACAGAAGAATGAAATCCGACCATTTTCTTACACCATACACATAAGTAAACTCAAAATGGATGAAAGACCTCAATGTGAGACGAATCCATCAGAATCCTAGAGGAGAACATAGGCAGTAACCTCTTCATCATCAGCCACAGCAACTTCTTTTAAGACACACGTCTCCAAAGGCAATGGAAA
>NW_019154108.1:5812455-5843801 GCF_002288905.1 Enhydra lutris kenyoni | reverse complement strand
AATGAATGTTTGGGACTTCATCAAGATCAAAAGCTTCTGCACAGCAAGGGAAACAATCAACAAAACAAAGAGGAAACCTATGGAATGGGAGAAGATATTTGCAAATGACATTACAGACAAAAGGCTGGTATCCAAGATCTATAAAAAAACTTCTCAAACCCGACACCCCAAACACAAATAATCTAGTCAATAAATGGGCAGAAGACATGGACAGACACTTCTCCAAGGAAGACATACAAAATGCTAACAGAAACATGAGAAAATGTTCATCATTAGCCATCAGGGAAATTCAAATCAAAACCACGCTGAGATATCACTTTACACCAGTTAGAATGCCCAAAATTAACAAGACAGGAAACAGCAATTGTTGGAGAGGATGTGGAGAAAGGGGAACCCTCTTACACTGTTGGTGGGAATGGGAGCTTGTACAACCACTTTGGAAAACTGTATGCAGTTTCTTCAAGATGTTAAAAATCGAACTATGACCTACAACCCAGTGATTGCACTACTAGGTATTTACTCCAAAGATACAGATATAAGGAAAAGAAGGGGCACATGCACCCCAATGTTCATAACAGCAACGTCCACAATAGTCAAACTGTGGAAGGAGCTGAGATGTCCTTAATCAGATGGATGGATAAAGAAGATGTGGTCCATATATACGATGGAGTATTACTCAGCCACCAGAAAGAATGAACACCCACCACTTGCATCAAAATGGATAGGACTGGAGGGGATTATGCTAAGTGAAATAAGTCAAGCACAGAAAGACAATTATCTTATAGTTTCATCATTTGTGGAACAAAAGGAATAGTCCAGAGGACCATAGGGGAAGGGAGGGAAAACTGAATGGGAAGAAATTAGAGAGGGAGACAAACCATGAGAGACTCTGGTCTCTGGGAATCAACTTGAGGGTTGCAGAAGGGAGTGGGTGGGGCAATGGGGTAACCGAGGGATGGGTATTAGGGAGGGCACATGTGGTGATGGGCACTGGGTGTTATATGCAACTAATGAATTGTTGAACACTACATCAAGAATGAATGATGTATTACATGTTGGCTAATTGAACATAAAAAAAGAACTGTGAGAAAACACCCCCCCACACACACACAAAGGTGCTTTAAGAATTTATAATACTCTCTGTAATTTTAGAATTTGTCTCATTTGGACAATCCCTATGAATTTTGCCAAAATTATCAGCATACTATGAAGCCTAAAAAGACAGGTAAACACTATCAACTGAATACAAGCTTTTGCAGCATTGTAAAAACAAAACAAAACAAAACAAAAAACTAGGTACTCCTTTTATAATTTATAACATATATTTTCCAGGAAAGAATATTTCCATTTAAGTCAATATTTTCTTTACAATTCCTTAAGCTTTTGAAAGCACAGTAAAATATATATATATATATATATATATATACATATATATATATATATGTATACATAAATATATATATATGTATATATATATACACACACGCACACATATCCAGTATTTTAAGCCTTGTAAGTAAATAAATTGGTGGAAGGTGATGTTTAACTTCTTTGCTTATCCACTCGTAACTGTGTATGAGCCTTGAGTTGAGGCTATGAAGAGTGTTGATTTACACTATTCCTGGTTAGGAAGATAAACCGCATTAACTATAAGGGGCTCTTTGACTTTGTGCCTAGCATATATTTAATATCCCGGTGCTGCATTTTATAAATCTAGTGTGTGCTGCACTGGTATACAAAATAACTATAACTTCGAAAGTTCCAGCTCAATTAATAAGTTACATACACTTCAAAGTTATTACAGGGTATGTACTACCGTAGTTTCCCTACTCACCGGTACCGGAAGTTTTACTTTTGGAAACGGACCTGTTAGTAACGGGTCTTCAGTAACTCCCTCAACAGCCTGCGACCTGCCAATGGCATGAAAAACGGATCCTTCCGTTCCTCATTTGCAAACGTTCGTCTTTACTTCGGCGTTATGAATGAGTGGATTGCTCTTCCCGAACTCCTCTAGCTTCCCCGCCCGAAGATGACCCAGCACTGGCGTTACGGAATCCGCAGGCTCACTTCGTTTTTGTGCGTTCCTGATGTCCTGACGTTCTCCCACTGATCCCCACGTTTGCCTCTCCCCTACCTCTTCAGCCACGGAGCATCTGCTCCACTAACGCCGCCCTTCTTTGCTCCTTTTTTGAATCTGAGCCCCCTTCGCAGCGTCCCCCGGCTTCACCCAGACCTGACTCATCTGACGTCCGTTTGCCTTTTTGACCCCCCAGCGTCCCGCTTGCGCTTGCTCGCTGTCTGCCCAAGCCCGTCTTCTGACTGCACGCTTTGTCTCGGTCACCCACTCGCAAACTCCGTGCCTTGTTTTCTGTTGACCTTTGTTCTCCGAGCTGCCTCCCACAGCATTCATAAACCTCCGCACGCTGCTCGCTCGGGTCATTTCCCCAGAAGAGCTTTGTACCCGCAAGCGTCCCTGGTGTTGTGCCGGCATGTCACACTCTCTCTCTCTCTCTCTCTTTTTTTCTTGCATGTCACACTCCTGGCTGTTCCTGGCTCGGTGATAACAATTCACTTTTCTTCCTTGAAAGATTTTTTATGGAGCCTTAATTTGTTCTGGATACTTTCTTTGCAGAAGTAAGCAGGGAAAGTGCAGGAATGTATGTTCAATAAAATTGCATAACATTTACTTTTAAGTAAATGATGTAAACACATGGGCAGGAGTAATACTGCTTGAAGGTCAGATGAAACACTGATGGCAGAATCAGTTTCTTTTCTTTTTAGGACTTTATTTATTTATTTGTCAGAGAGAGAGAGAGAGAGAGAGAGCACAAGCAGGGGGAGCAGCAGGCAGAGGGAGAAGCTGGCTCCCCACTGAGCAGGGAACCCAATGCGGATCTTGATCCTAGGACCCTGGGATCATGACCTGAGCCAAAGGCAGGCACTTAACTGACTGAGCCCCCCAGGCGCCCCTCAAAATAGTTTCTCACACACTTGGGAAACTTACATCTTTGCTATAGCATTTTAATAACCGTTACAATTAGGAATTTTGAACTTTTAAATAAAAATATCAGGCTGACCTTCTAAAAGGCTTTTTAAAACTGACTTTATTATAGGGTCATCTGGGGGTGGCTCAGGTCATGATCCCAGGGTTCTGGGATCGAGTCCCACATTGGGCTCCTTGCTCAGCGTGGAGCCTGCTTCTCCCTCTGTCTGCTACTCCCAGTGCTTGTGCTCCCTCTCTCTCCTTCTGCTCTCTCTCTCTGACAAATAAATAAAATCTTTAAAAAAGACTTTATTATAGAATAAGAACACCTTATTAGAATCCTCAAGTAGTTTTTCTCTCTGCAAATAGTTTTATTCTATATATTCTATATAGCACATAAGTCTTGAACTGAACGAATTTGAATGTAATTTAAATCTCTTCGACAGTAACTGCTGTTACTATATCTTTTTCCCTTAGAACAATTACCAGACAAGCTTGAGGAAGACACATTTGTCATGTTTCAATAAAGATTTAGGCAGTTTGAAAAACACTGAAATTCTGTATGTGTTAATCCCCCACGATCAGTTATAAACCAATACAAAAATAATAATAATAAAAAGTATAAGCTTTGGACACATTGTAAACCAAGGCCATTGGGCTGGCTGCCAAACCTCTTCAGAATGGTAGCTCCCAGTCTAGCAAAACATTGATGTTAAATAAATAGTTCGCTGCTTTGCCCAAAGGCTTGAAAAACGACCTTTGTTCTGAACTGTAAAAGTAGTGGAAAAAAGTGGAGGTTCAAAGTGTTCATTTGGGGGTGCCTGGGTGGCTCAGTGAGTTAAGCCTCTGCCTTCAGCTCAGGTCATGATCTCAGGGTCCTGGGATCAAGCATCAGGTTCTCTGCTCAGCAGAGAGCCTACACCACCCCCCCCCCTCTGCCTGCCTCTCTGCCTACTTGTGATCTCTCTGTGTCAAATAAATAAATAAATAATAAATCTTTAAAACAAACAAACAAAGTGTTCATTTGGTCTCCTCCAAACATTACGCCAAGCACAATCCCCCCCCACAAACCTTCTATTGGGCTTGTCCCCTGTTATTTACTCTGACAGTTACATATGCGGTATTTTCTTCTCCGTGTGTTTGTCTTCCTGATGCGTTCTTGTGCTAGAGCACAAGACTACAGAGTATAGTCGCTAGAGCATGGACTATAGAGTATATTATCTATGCTTGTCACTTCAGCATTGGTGAAAGCAAATTGAGGTACATGAATTCATTCAGGAAATATTTGTTGTCTATTGAGTACACCTGAGGCCCTATAGGTGGTCCTAGACATACAATGATAAACAAGACAAATTCTTGCATCCAGAAAACTGAAATCTAGTGGAAGTAAATAGGTAAGTGCCATACAAGGTGGTTAAGTGATGTCACTGAAGCCAGGATTAGGGGTTATGAGGCCACATTTGGAAGGATTTGTTCTGCTTGTAAAGAGCCCAAAACAAGCCCGCAGATGATTTCTGTCTTACAATCTGGAGATGAGCAGGACTTAGCCCAGTAACGGAGAGTTGGGGGGAGCAGACAGTTTAAACTGCATCCCCAGGGGTGAGAAACAGGGAGAACATTAAAGGAACAATAAATACTTCAGTATATTTGAAATTTATAGTGAAGGGGGGATACTGAGATGGGGGAAATGAGGTAGAAGGTTTAAAGATGAGCAGAGACCAGGAGATACAAGAAGTTTGGTCTTGCATTTGAGGGCAAAGGAGGGTAGTTACGGGTTCTCAGAAGGTGTGGGCTTTGGAATCATAGCGTTTTCACTCTGGCTTCTTTCACTAGTCCACCTGTGGAAGGGTATCTTGGCTCTTTCCACAGTATGGCCATCGTGGACACTGTTGTTATAAACATTGGGGTGCGTATGGCCCTTCTTTTCATTACATCTGTATCTTTGGGGTAAATACCCAGCAGTGCCATTGCTGGGTGGTAGGGTAGCTCTATTTTTAATCTATTGAGGACCCTCCACACTGTTTTCCACAAGTGGTTGCACCAACCTGTGTTCCCACCAACAGTGTAAGAGGGTTCCCCTTTCTCCACATCCTCTCCAACACTTGTTGTTTCTTGCCTTGTTAATTTTTGTCATTCTAACTGGTGTAAGGTGTTACCTTAATGTGGTTTTGATTTGAATCTCCCTGATGGCTAATGATGATGAACATTTTTTCATGTGTCTTTTAGCATTTTGTATGTCTTCCTTGGAGAAGTGTCTGTCCATGTCTTCTGCCCATTTATTGACTAGATTATTTGTGTTTGGGGTGTTGGGTTTGAGAAGTTTTTTATAGATCTTGGATACCAGCCTTTTGTCTGTAATGTCATTTGCAAATATCTTCTCCCATTCCATGGGTTTCCTCTTTGTTTTGTTGACTGTTTCCCTTGCTGTGCAGAAGCTTTTGATCTTGAAGAAGTCCCAAACATTCATTTTCACTTTTGTTTCCATTGCCTTTGGAGACGTGTGTCTTAAAAGAAGTTGCTGTGGCTGATGATGAAGAGGTTACTGCCTATGTTCTCCTCTAGGATTCTGATGGATTCGTCTCACATTGAGGTCTTTCATCCATTTTGAGTTTACTTATGTGTATGGTGTAAGAAAATGGTCGGATTTCATTCTTCTGTATGTAGCTGTCCAATTTTCCCAGCACCAATTTTTCCATTGGATATTTTTTCCTGCTTTGTTGAAGATTAGTTGACCATAGAGTTGAGGGTCCATATCTGAACTCTTTACTCAGTTCCATTGGTCTGTGTCTGTTTTTGTGCCAGTACCATGCTGTCTTGGTGATCACAGCTTTGTTTTATCACATAAAATCAGGCAAAGTGATGCCCTCAGTTTTGTTTTGCTTTTTCAGTATTTCCTTGGCAATTTGGGGCATTTCGTGGTTCCATACAAATTTTAGGATTGTTTGTTCCAGCACTTTAAAAAATGCCAGTGGTATTTTGGTCAAGATGGCTGTTAGATTTTCTTGTTGGATAGACCCTCTAAGTACGATATAGCGTCCCTCTACATCTCTTTCTGTGGTCTTTGGTTTAAAATCTAATTTGTCTGGTATGAGAATTGCTGCCCCAGCTTTCTTTTGAGGTATGTTGGTGTAGTAGGTATTTCTCCATCCCCTCACTTTCAATCGGGAAGTGTCTTTAGGTTCAAAATGAGTCTCTTGTAGACAGCCTATGAATGGGTCCTGCTTTCTTATATGAAACCCTGTGTCTTTTGACAGGAGTATTCAGCCCATTCACATTGAGAGTAACTATTGACAAATATGAATTTAGTGCCATTGTATTTCCTGTAAAGTTTCTGTTTCTATTGATTGGCTCTGTTAATTTCTGGTCTCTATTACTATTGGGGTCTTTATTCTTTTATAGAATCCCCCTAAATATTTCTTGCAGGGCTGGCTTGGTGGTCACATATTCTTCCAGTTTCTGCAGATCCTGGAAGCTCTTTATTTCTCTGTCCACTCTGAATGACAGCCTTGTTGGATAAAGTATTCCTGGCTGCATGTTCTTCATATTTAGTTCCCTGAATATGTCTTGCCAGCCCTTTCTGGCTTGCCAGGTCTCTGTGGACAGGTGGGATGTTGTTCTGATGTTCCCCACTCTGTATGTAAGAAATCTCTTTTCCCAGCTGCTCTCAGGATGGCTTCCTTGGCTCTAAGATTTGCAAGTTTCACTATTATATTCCTGGGGCATTCGTCTATTTTTATTAATTTTTGGAGGAGTCCTCTCAGCCTCTTGGACATGAATGCTTGTTTTCTTCCCCAGATTAGGGAAGTTCTCCACTATGATTTGCTCAATATACCTTCTAGCCCTCTCTCCACTCCCTCAGGGACCCCAATAATTCTGGCATTGGAATGTTTCATGGCATCATTGATCTAAATCTGTTCGCATGCCCTTCTGGCTCCCTATCCCTATCTTCCTCAGCTTCCTTACTCTCTATCTGCTTATCTTCTAGGTCACTATTTTGTTCCTCTGCCTCATTTACCCTGGCTGTTAGAGTATCTAGTTTAGACCACATCTCATTCAGAGCATTTAAAAAAATGTTTTATTGACATATAATCTATTATTAGCCCCAGGGGTACAGGTCTGTGAATCACCAGGTTTACACACTTCACAGCACTCACCATAGCACATACCTTCCCCAATGTCCATAATCCAACCATGCTTTCCCTCTCCCCCTGGCAACCCTCAGTTTGTTTTGTGAGATTAAGAGTCTCTTATGGTTTGTCTCCCTCCCAATCCCATCTTGTTTCATTTTTTCCTTCCCTCCTCTCCAAACCCCCCACTTTGCCTCTCAAGTTCCTCATATCGGGGAGATCATATGATAATTGTCTTTCTCTGATTGACTTATTTTGCTCATTCAGAGCATTTTTAAATTTGGCCTGATTAGATCTCATTCCTGCCCTTAGTGATTCTACACTGTCACTAATGTTTTTTTCAAGCCTAGCTGTTGATTTCATTATTGCTATCCTGAAGTCTATCTCTGACATCTTGATTATATATATACTCACTGGATCTGTGGCAGAGCCCATTGTCTCTGGTTCTTTTCTTTGTTGGGGTTCCTCTTCCTAATCATTCTGTTGAGGGATGGTGATGGAATGTACAATGTCCAAAATATCAACCACAGCCCAAGCAAAATGTACCTATGAAAAAGTCTGAAGTGGTCAGAATCTACCAGAGGTATACCATTAAAGCTAGGAGGATCCCAAAGAAAGAAATAGGAAAAGAGAAAAAAAGAGGAGAGGTAGGCAGAGAGATTATTAGCTCTCAGGGTGGACACAACAGGGTGATCTGCCTGTTCCTCCTTGATTTTTAGTCTGTGTGTTAGAAGACACTATATCCCCAAATTGCAAAGAAATCAGAACTTACATTTATATCAAGATAAAATTGAATAGAGTAGAAAACGGGCTACTATGGGACAACAATCTATTGAACATATAAGTGAAAAATAAAATAAAAGTTAAGAAGCAACTTAAAAACATATGCTGGGAAATACAAATCTATTTGAAATGGGAGCAGGGCCAGAAGAAGAAGAAGAAGAAGGAGAAGAAGAAGAAGAAGAAGAAGAAGAAGAAAGGAAACTAAAGAAAGAAATGTAAAATTTTAGCTTGAAGTATAAACGAGTCGTGAGGGAACACCTGGAGCTCCCTGTATTATTTTCCCCTGGTGCTGGAGTTCTACAGTCCTGGGGAAACAAGCTTGTCATTCACCTGTTGTTCCAGTCTGTCTTCTGGGGCCTGCTGCTGGGCTTCTCAGGCATCTCTGCCTGGGTGGAGTGTCCCCACACCCTGTCAGGGGATAGGCTTACTGCGAGCTGGTTGACTGTGCGGCTGTTGTTCCCTGGAGTCTTTCTGCTTCTCTCTAGAGGGTCAGAGCCAAAATGGCCACGTGGGAATCTCTGGCCCAGAGCAGTAACGTTGGGGTTTCCCTTACGCCCAGAGCAAATCCTCCAGGTCAATCGGTCTCCACCTCTGTGCATACCAAACTCTACACACTCTTGTAATTTGTGTCCGCCACACCTCTCCCAGGGGAGTCATGGGGATCTTCATGCGTCTCTGCACTTTGTGACTTTGCAATTTCTAGCGGCATGGGCTTGTGTGTTCATCCTCGTCTGCAGCTCCCAGGTCACACTGAGTGCTGCCCCCAGTGTCCCTTGGGGGTCACTCCACCCTGAGAACTGTTACCCAGTCATAGGTGCAGGAACCCACAAGCACCTCTGCACCTTGAGACTCCGTAACCACCAATGGCCATGGGGTCCTGCACGCGGTCTCCTCCCCAGCTCCCAGGTTATGTTGGGTGCTAGCCCAGCATCTCCTCGTGGGCCACAGTGCCCCAAGAGCTGTCCCTGTCATGGGCATAAACTGTTCTATATCTTCCCTAGGATGTTAAACAGTCCTCACCTTCTAGTACTTTTCAGGGTGGTCAGGAAGAGGGCGTGCCCCTTACTGGCTTGGCTGACCATTTATGGTGACAGGAATTGAGAGTCCCTTTTGGGCTCGCTAACCATAAGCAGTCTCCCTGCTCCACTGCTTGGGCACTCCATCAGTTCAGGCTCCCCTGTTCTTTGTGACTCTCCTGGAATCCTGAGGCCACAGTGATCCCCCTAGAATTCTGCCCTACTTACCCCCTGTGCCCTTTTCAGAAGTGGGTGCCTCTCATTAGATTAGATTTCCAAGGGTCTCAATTTTCTTGCCCTGGTGTTGTATCACTTTCCGATGGTTGGCTGATGGCGGCTCCCTCCCCGCTCTGCTTCTCTTCGGATATTTCCCACAAAGGTTCAAGTCTCTGCACCTCCTACCTCAAAAAGTAGTCATTTTTCTGCTTGTGGAGAGCCAGATAAATCTTACATGTCAGGTTGAATTCGTGTGTATTCGGAATGGTTTGGTAGATATTCCGCTAAATTCGAGGGACCAGATGAAACAAGGTCCCCTACTCAGCGGCCAGAGGGCCCCCCTCTGTCTCAGGGGACTTCGAGGCGGTGCAGGTGTACTTGGCCCTCGCGGGGCACGGGGCTCCGTGTAAGTGGCTCCAGACTCCGCTAGGTGGTGCTGTTTGGTGGCTGTGGATGCGCAGGATGAAAATGGCATCAGCCCGGCCCTCTCCTCCTGGGACCGAGGAACTCCTGGAAGGCACCTTTTAGGAAGCCCCTCACTGAAGAGCACAGGATCGCGCACAATCCCCTCTGCTGTGTCCCTGGCCTCCGTCACATCCCTGCCTTTGCCCTGCCTGCATCTAAGCTGTCCTCTGCTAGGCGACACAGAACCCCTGTGTTTTATCTTAGGCACAGGGCTGGATTCCAAAACTAAATTTTAGAGATCTGAGCGGCTGTGGACTGTGCCAGTTCCCTGGGGAGGTCTGATTGTGCCGCAGCCACCCACCAGTTTGTTGCAGGAATTGGCCATGCGACTGGGCAGCAGCTTGGAGTTTATGACACAGTGCGGTGAAAAGTGTAGGAAGCCTCCCTAACCTTAGCCAGGGCCTCCGCTCCTACGCAGTCAATGGGGCAGCTCAGTGGCACAGGCTGTCTTGCTTGCCCCTGGAAAGGTACTCTAAGCCGGAGTACTGCTTCCCCCTGTCCAACCCAGGGGGCCCTCAGACCACACAGCCTGCTTCAGGGTCTCTGTTCTCCTTCCCTTTCAGAGCACTGATAAGTCTGCCAGTCCCTGAGTTCCTTGAATTGATTTCTTGGGTGTTCAAAATGATTTGATATTTATCTAGCTGCATTCAAGGGCTGAGACAAGCCTAGGATCTTCCTACTCTTTGCCATCTTAACTCCTCACTCTCAAGTGCTATTTTAAAAGGTCTTACGGAGAGGAGAAGGGAGTTGGGAGAAACTGGAGGGGGAGACCAACCATGAGAGACTGTGGACTCTGAAAAACAATCTGACGGTTTTGGAGGGGCGGGGTGGGGGTTGGGAGGTTGGGTGAGCCTGGTGGTGGGTATTATGGAGGACACATATTGCATGGAGCACTGGGTGTGGTGCATAAACAATGAATTCTGGAACACTGAAAAGAAATTAAAAAAATAAATAAAAAGGTCTTATGAAACCTTGAAATGTAATTGGAGGTACTGTGGAAAGTTGAGGAAGGATGATCTTTTCATTAATAACTGGTGGCTCAGTTATGTACTATTAAGAGGGGAAAATGAAAGTTGATTACTACTCAAATATGCAATAACATAATTGTTGGTGAATAACAAACCTAAGTGTGAACATTTAAAAAAAAAGATCTTAGAATATAATCTAGGAGAATATCGTCGTGATTTGGGGCAGGGAATAATTCGCTAAAGGAACAAAAGGTACTAACCACTAAGGAAACCATTTACAAATTGCAATAAATCAAAATTAGGAAGAATTGAGCATCAGAAGACAGCATTAAGAGAATTAAAAGATGAGATAAGAGGGACGCCTGGGTGGCTCAGTGGGTTAAGCCTCTGCCTTCAGCTCAGGTCATGATCCCAGGGTCCTGGGATCGAGCCCCGCATCGGGCTCTCTGCTCCGCAGGGAGACTGCCTCCACCTCTCTCTCTCTCTACCTGCCTCTCTGCCTACTTGTGATCTCTGTCTGTCAAATAAATAAATAAAATCTTAAAAAAAAAAAAAAGATGAGATAAGAGAGAATATGTTTGAATTTGACAAAGACCTAATGAAAAAGATAAATAGAAAAATAGGCAAGATACATCACCTCTACAACAGAGATACTCATGTGGCCAAGAAATGTATGAAAAGGTGCTTAACCTCAATTGTCACCGAAGAAATGAAAGTCAAAACATTAATGATTCTGCTATCCAAAATGACAAAGCCAGTGCTGGCAAGAACATGGAAAAATTAAAACTCTCATACACTATAAACTGGTTGGACAAACACTTTGGACAAATGATTTGGAAGAAGCTACCAAAGTAGAGCATGCAAATTCCCTAGGCCCTGGAATACAGTGTTAAGTGTGCCCAAGGTAAATGCTTGAGATGATAAATGCTTGAGATATGCCCCAGGAGATGTGCAAGAATACCTAGGGCAGGAGTAGTTGGAAGAGCCCAGAGTTGGCACCTCCTTCATGCCCATCAACTGATGATTCCATTACCAATGGAATGGGTAAGTTACTTGGGGTGTATTCTAACAGTAATGCAAGTGAACACAGCTAGATAACATCAAATCATTGCGAACACCCAAAAACTGGGGTTTTTGGGGACTCACAGAACACCTGGGGACTCATAGAACAAAGTCCACAACTAGAGGAGCAAAACAAGCAAAAACTAAAGGAATTTGTGACGACTAACCCAGTCCAGCAAGAAATATTAAAGGGGACTCTTCGAGTGGACAGAAAAGACCAAAAGTGACAAGTCAAGAAACGAAAAGAGAAAATCTCAAGAAACAATGGTAAAACAAGGAATAAAATGGCACTAATTCATATCTATCAATGAATAGCTCTGAATGTAAGTGAGCTAAACACTCTAATCAAAAGACATAAGGTGTCTGAATGGATAAAAACACAAGACCCATCTACACGCTGCCTACAAGTGACTCTGTTTAGACCTAAAGACACCTGCAGATTGAAAGTGAGGGAATAGAACAACATTTATCATGCAAAAGAATATCAAAAGAAAGCTGGAGTATCAATATTTACACTGGTCAAACCAGATTTTAAATGAAATACTATAACAAGAGATGAAGAGGGGCATTATATCATAATTAAGGGGTCTATCCAACATGAAGATCCAACAATTGCAAATATTTGTGTCCCCAACATGGGAGAACCCAAATATATTAATCAATTAATAATAAATAAAAGAACTAATTGATGATAAAAACAATAGGGGACTTACACCCCACTTACATCAATGGACTGATCATCCAAGCAGAAAATCAACAAGGAAACAATGGCTTTGAATGATAAACCAGACCAGACAGACTTAACAGTTATTTTCAGAGCAATTCATCCTAGAGCAGCAGAATGAATACACATTCTTTTCGACTGCACATGGGATAATCTCCAGGGTAGGTCATGTAGTAAGTGACAAACCAGGCCTCAACAAGTACATAAAGATTGAGATCATGTGATGCATAGTTTCTTACCACAACACTATGAAACTTGAAGTCAACCACAAGAAAAAATTTAGATAGACCACAAATACATGGAGTTTTAACAACATGCTACTAAACAAACAGAAAATCAAAGAAAATAATAAAATGGTACATGGGAACAAATGAAACAAAAACACAACAGTGTAATACCTTTGGGATGCAACGAAAATGCTCCCAAGAGTGAAGTATGTAGCAATATAGGCCTACCTCAAGAAGCAAGAAAACTCTCAAATAAACAATCTAACTTACACTAAAAGGACATAGAAAAAGAACAACAAACAAAACCTAAATCCAGGGCTACCTGGGTGGCTCAGTTGGTTAAGCATCTGCCTTCGGCTCTGGTTGTGATCCCAGGGTCCTGGGATAGAGCCCAACGTAAGGCTTCCCTGCTCAGTGGGAGTCTGCTTCTCCCTTTCTCTCTGCCTCTCCCCCTGCTCATGTCCTCTCTCTCTCTCTTTCAAATAAATAAATAAAATCATTTTTAAAGCCTAAATCCAGAAGAAGAAGGGAAATAATAAAGATTAGACCAGAAATAAATGATATACAAACTAAAAATAAATAAACAAACAAACAAATAGAACTGGTCAATGAAGCCAGGACCTGGTTCTTTAAAGAAAATAAAATGAAACTGATAAAGCCCTAGCCATTCACTTATTTGTGGAGCATAAGGAATAACACGGAGGACATGGAGAGGTGGAGAGAAGGGAGTTGGGGGAAATCAGAGGGGAAATGAACCATGAGAGACTGTGGACTCTGAGGAACAAAGTGAGGGTTTTGGAGGGGAGGGAGATGGGGGGTTGGGTGAGTCTGGTGGTTGGTATTAAGGAGAGCATGTACTGCATGGAGCACTGGGTGTGGTGCATAAACAATGAATTCTGGAACACTGAAAAGAAATTAAAAAAAAATAAATAAAAATTAAAGAAAAAAAAAAGAGAGAGAAAGGACCCAAGTAAGTAAAATCACAAATGAGAGAAGAGAAATAACAACCAACACCACAGAAACACAATTATAAGAGGATATTATGAAAAACCACATGCCAACAAACTGGACAAAGAAATAGATAAGTTCCTAGAAACGTATAAACTACCAAAACTGAAACAGGGAGAAATAGAAACCTGGAATAGACCATCAACAAGCAAAAATTTGAATCAGTAATCAAAAATCTCCCAACAAACAAAAGTTCAGGGCCAAATGGGTTCACAGGCAAAGTCTACCAAACACTTAAAGAAGAGTTAATATCAAATCTTCTCAAACTATTCCAAAAATAGAAAAGTAAGGAAAAGTTCCCAATTCGTTCTATGAGGCCAACATTACCCTGACACCAAAATCAGATAAAGACTCCAGTAAAAAAAGGAATACAGGTGAATATCCCTGATGAACTTGGATGCAAAGATTCTCAATACCAGCAAACTGAACTCAACAATATATTAAAAAAAAAAAAAAAACCATTGACCATGATCAACTGGGATTTATTCCTGGACTGCAAGTCTGGTTCAATAGTCACAAATCAATCCACGTAGTACATCACATTAATAGAAGAAAGGGTATGAACAATATGATCACTTAAATGCATACAGAAAAAGGACTCAACAGATAAAAACCCTCACCGAAGTAGGTCTAGAGGGAACACATGTCAACATAATAAAGGCCATATACTAAAAACCCAGAGCTAATGTTATCGATAAACAGAGGTTTTCCTCCATGGTCCAGAACAAGACAGGGATGTCCACTCACACTGCCGTAGAGTGCTGGAAAGTCTTAGCCACAGCAGACAACCACCACCAATAGTTAAGCCTCCAAATCATCATGGAAGAAGTCAGACGTTCACTACTTGCAGATGACATCTCATATATAGAAAATCTGAGAGATTTTTCTATATATAGACAATCTGAAAACTCCACCAAAAAATTCCTAGAACTGATACATGAGTTCACTAGTCACAGGACACAAAATCAATGTGCAGAAATCTGTTACATTTCTATACACCAATAATGAAGCAGCAGAAAGAGAAATTAAGGAACCAAAACCATTTAAAATTTCGCCAAAAACCATAAAATACCTAGGAATAAACCTAACAAAAGTGATGAAAGACCTGTACACGGAAAACTATAAAACATTGATGAAAGAAATTGAAGACGACACAAAGAAATCGAAAGCATTCCATGTTTACGGATTGGAAGAACAAACCTTGTTAAAATGTCTATACTACCCAAAGCAAATAACACATTTAATGCGATCCTTACCAAAACACCATTAGCATCTTTCACAGAGCTCGAATAAACAGTCCTAAAATTTGGAACCACAGAAGGCCCTGAATATCCAAAGCAATCGTTAAAAAACTTATGATGTACTACATGCTGGCTAACCAAACGTAATAAAAAAGAAAGACAGAAAGAAAAAAAGCAAAGTAAAACAAAGCTGGTGCCGTCACTATTCCAGACTTTGAGCTCTATTCCAAAGCTGTAGTGATCAAGACAGTATGGCACTGGCACAAAAACAGACACATAGATCAATGGAACAGAATAGAAAATCCTGAAATGGACCCAAAACTCTATGGTCAACTAATCTTGATAAAACAGGAAAGAATTTCCAATGGAAAAAAGACAGCCTCTTCAACAAATGGTGTTGGGAAAATTGGACAGCCACATGCAGAAGAATGAAACTGGACCATTTCCTTACATCACACACAAAAATAGACTCCAAATGGATGAAAGACCTCAATGTGAGACAGGAATCCATTAACATCCTTGAGGAGAACACAGGCAGAACCTCTTTGACCTCAGCTGCAACAACTTATGAGACACGTCTCCAGAGGCAAGGGAAACAAAAGCAAAAATGAACTCTTGGGACTTCATCAAGATAAAAAGCTTCTACACAGTAAAGGAAACAGTCAACAAAACTAAAGGGCAACCTATGGAGTGAGAGAAGATATTCGCAAATGACGTATCAGGTAAAGGATTAGTATCCAAAATCTATAAAGAACTGATCACACTCAACACCCATAAAACAAATAATCCAGTTATAAAATGGGCAGAAGACATGACTAGACAATCTTCCAAAGAAGACATCCTGATGGCTGACAGACATGTGCAAAGATGTTCAATATCTCTCATCCTGAGGGAAATACAAATCAAAAGTATGATGTCACCTCACACCTATCAGAAAAGCTAAAATTAACAACTCAGGAAACAAGAGATGTTGGTGAGGATGAGGAGAAAGGGAATGTTTTTGCACTGTTGGTGGGAATGCAAACTGGTGCAGCCATTCTGGAAAACAGTGTGGAGATTCCTCAAAAAGTTAAAAATAAAACTACCCTGTGACCCAGCAATTGCCACACTGGGTATTTTCCCAAAGGAAACAAAAATACTAATTCAAAGTGATACATGTGCCCCAATGTTTATAGCAGCATTATCAACAATAGCCAAATTATAGAAAGAGCATAAATGTCCATTAGCTGATGAATGGGTAAAGAAGTTGTGGGATATAATATAAATATATATGTATGTACATACGTATATGTGTGTGTGTACATCTATATATGTATATACATACATATGTATGATGTAATATTACTCAGCCACCAAAAAGAATTAAATCTTGCCATTTGCTGTGGTTCTGCTGTTACTCAGTTTCACTGTATTATCTGACTTGTTTCTCTCCAAGGGCTGGTACAACCTAGAGAAAAATGCCTGTTGCCTCTCTAATCCCTGCTGCCTATTTCCACAGAAATATCCCTTCCTGGCTTAATGTGTACTTCCTACACAAGGGTCTCCAAACCAGGAAGGTGCAGGCTCCTTATCAATCTGTCCCAGTCAGCGCCCCTCCCTGGTCACCCTCCCTGATGCCCAGACTGGCCTGGTTTCCAGATTCCCTGCTCTTGTCCCCCCTGGGATAGGACAGAATGGCAGAAGAGAAGATGTCCTTGTGCTGGTGGAGTCCAGGCTCAGGAGTAGGCTGAGATGGAAAGCAGGGAGGTCAAGGTTAGTGACGCCAGAAATGAGCAGCCCAGAGGCTGGGCAAGTGCAGAGGCGGGAACGCGGAGAAAGGGTGCGTTTCATCAATTCTAAGACAAATCTGTTTTTATAATCATACTCCATTATATCTCCGAAATCGGGTGTGTCTCACAATCAACAACGCTGTAGCATTCTGTGATGGTTTAACCAGGGACAGGTTTAAGTGATACAGCTAAGTTAGTGTGAGTAAAATAAAGTGAGACTCGGCTTTCCCAGCACCCAGAAGGGTGGATTTAGGAAAAGTCACAGAGGGCGGATGGATTCCCAGGGAAGTTCCTGCAGCTTGGCATCACAGCACGAGAATTCTCCGTAGCCCGTGAGCCGCGGTTGTGGTCTCCCTTCCAAGGTCTGGTGGGATAGGGTAAGTTCACGATCCACTCAGGAGCTTTCCTGGTGTAATCGGAAACAGCCCCCAGCGGCAGAAGGCAGGGAGAGGCTGAGGACAGAGGCAGACCACTCCATGGTGACAGGCGGCAATTTTAATAAGAGCAAAGGGAACTTACATGGCAGGCTTGTCTTGGGGGATAGTAAGACAAATGGATCCCCACACCTGTCCTCCAAATCTTAAAAAGGATTTGTCCTCCAAATCTTAACAAATCTCAAAAAGAGCCTTTATAAAGCTCTAACTGGGCTCAGTTATGTGTATTGTGCAGGGGTTTGAACAGCACATCATCATCTCAAGGCTGTCCTTGGAACAGTCTCTGGGAACAGAAAAGGTAAATGGAACCCACATTCTAAGAAGAGGGGAGAGGGTGAGAAGGCTCTGGGTGCTCAGGTCCAGCTCACCTCCTTTTGGTCACCTTCCCACCAGGAAGGGATGCCTTCCTTAGGCATGTTCTCTCAGCCCTAGCCCTGGACACTGTCTCTCATATGTGCTATTTCCATATCCTCCAGAGCTCCCCTTCTTTCTTGTTAGTCAATCCCTTATTGCTCCAACCACTGTAACTGTTGGTACAGCAGTTCCACCATCGCCCACCACTCACCACAGGATGCCTTCCAAGGTCCCAAGCAGATGCTGGAAACGATAGACAGTACCAGACCCTCCGATCCATTGTAATGAAGTTTAACTATAAATTAGGCACAGTAGGAGATGTATAATAAAAACTAATAATCCAAGAGAACAACAGTAACACTATAACACTATAAACGATAACTCTATACTGTAACACTATTGTTACCATACTATAATGAAAGTTATGGGAATGTGATCTCTGTCCCAATATTTTATTGTACTGTCCTCACCCTTCTCCTTCTTCTTCTTCTTTTTTTTTTTTTTAGATTTTATTTATTTATTTCACAAAGAGAGATCACAAGTAGGCAGAGAGGCAGGCAGAGAGAGAGAGGAGGAGGAAGCAGGCTCCCTGCTGAGCAGAGAACCCGATGCGGGGCTCGAACCCAGGACCCTGAGATCATGACCTGAGCCGAAGGCAGAGGCTTTAACCCACTGAGCCACCCAGGCACCCCCCACCCTTCTTCTTCTGATGACGCTGATGTGAGAAGACAAAATGCCGATGTGATGAGATGAAGTGAGGCAAATGACGTAGGCATTGGGACATAGTGTTAGGCTCCTGTCGACCTTCTGACCATATGTCCACTTTAGGACCTCAGTTGACCTCAGGTAACTGCAACTGTGGAAAGTGAAATTTTGGTGGGGATGGGAGAGAGGCAACTGTAATTTTTTTTTAATTTAATTTGATTTTCTCAGTGTTCCAAGATTCATTGTTTATGCACCACACCCAGTGCTCCATGCAATCTGTGCCCTCCATAATGCCCACCACCAGGCTCCCCCAACCCCTGACTCCTCTCCCCTCCAAAACCCTCAGTTAGTTCCTCAGAGTCCACAGTCTCTCATGGTTCGTCTTCCCCTCCGACTTCCCCCAATTCACTTTTCCTTTCCTTCTCCTAATGTCCTCCGTGCTATTCCTTATGCTCCACAAGTAATTCTTTATATGAAACCCTCCTTGGTCAAATTCGTACGTGGCTCCTCTCTCCCGACTAGATTTCTACGGAAACAGTACAAACAGCTTCTGTTTTGTGAAAGAGAAAAGAACATGAGAGGGAAAAGACGGAGAGGAGAGAGGTAAGGAAAAGAAGGTAGAAAAACAAGTAAGAGACAGTCAACAGCGAGAAGAAAATAAAGAAAGGAAGCCGTGCGGATGGAACAAGGGTGGTTGGGGGAGGGGAAGACAGGCTCCTCTTCCATGTTCGTGGGGTCCTGCGTTCTGCCGTCCCCATCGGTGTTCCCCCTCCTCATCCTCTCACCCAAAGTAGCCGAGCCATTCGGAAGGCTGGCTGGGGATTCACTGAGGGGGTCAGGGGCTCCCCCTACCCCAGCAGCTGTCTTACATTTCACTCAGCCAAGCCTGAGCCGTGGGGGTCTCACCTGCTCTCCCCCAGTTCTGGCCACACAGAGCAGCATCATTCCCTAGCTTTCCTGTAGAAGCCTAGACAGTCTCTCTCTCTCTCTCTCTCTCTCTCTCTCTCGACAGTGCTAGATCAGAGTAAGTCACAGCTCCCCAGACAGGACTACAAGGTCTTACACATGCTTGAAAACCATCATTTCTATGTACCATACAATAAATGAGAAGGAGAAAGGAAAAAACTTATAACGAGAAGAGCTACACAGACATGAGGGGGGGACCAGGAAAGGTTATTATTGCTGTAATCATTTGTACATAGGTAGCCAAAGGCCCCAGCCCAGAAGGCTTCTGGTAATTCAAAGGAAGCCAAGAGCTGCGTTCGATACAAGCACATCTGCCTCAGCCCATAACGCGTGTGTACGTACAGTCTCACTCGATGCGTGTACTGACAGTCGCGTGTTACACATTAACTCGTGTGTGTCGAGGGTGCTGGAGTGGAGAGGACCACAGTGAGCATCGGTCACTCTGGTGTATGACTTTAGCATGCCCCTTCAAGGGCTTATTAAGCTCAGAGTGCTGAGTTCTGCCCACAGAATTTCAGATTCAGGAGGTCTGGGGTGTGACCTCAAAATTGCAATTCTAGAAAATTCCCAGGTGACACTAACTTCCACTTTGAGAAGCTCAGGCCTATCATACTGATGAGCTCATCAGCAGAAGGCAGGGGTCAGGGCTGTGAAGGGCTTCAGGAACTTGAGCCAGACAGCTGGAGAGACCCCACGTCTGGCACTCGTTAGCAGGATTACCCTGGGAAAATTGCTAACGTCTCTGTACCTTTGGTTCCCCGTATGGAAAACGGGGATGCTGTTAACAGGACCTAAATCCTGGGACTGGTATAAGGATGAAGGAAGTTAAGATATGTAAAGTGCACAGGTCATGCTTGGCAAAGAGCAAGCCCTTTGTAATTATTTACTTAAGCAAAAGCACAGGTCCTGGAATCAGACAAAGGGCTTGGACTCGGTAGCTGTGTGACCTTGTAAAAGTCACTTACCCACTCTGAGTTTCAGCCTTCTTATTTGTAAAATAAGGATGAAACCAACACCTGTCTTGTAGGGGCTTCGTGAAGATTAAATAAGCTCATATGTTGGTTATTAAATCTTGGGCAAGGAGCACACATCCCCGTTTCGGACCCTGTAAATCCTTTTCCTGCAGGTGAAGGTTTTGGCTCTGTGGAGTAAGGCTGCCCTCTGCTGGACAATTGTAGAAATTAAACTTCCAAGGTTGCTCCCTTCGTCCTCCCTTCATCAAGCAGCAAAGCTAATGGCTTGTGTTCTCTGAGCACATCTCTTCAGCTGCGGCGACCAAACATGATTGGATTAACTCACTCTCAAGTACAGGCCTTTCCTCTTTTAGCAAACAAAGGAGTCACTTGCCTGTTTACTTTGGTTGCAGCCTCATTTTCCCTTTTTATTTTTATGAAGAAAATTGGCTCTCTCGAGATGGTCCCACTTAAATTTTCCGGTTTTCCTGATCACTGCTTTCTAGTGAATTGAGAATATCGGGGTAACTGCCTCGTCTGGCAATGAACATGTAGCTATTCTTTCAACACTGCTGTCGTGGTTAGTGCACTTGAAACACGGCAGCATGATAACAAGGTCGTTGTGATTGTAATGGACCAAAGCCGCCAGACAATACATAAAGGACCAAGTGCCCCCCCCCCCGGACCCCATGTTCTGATGAAGCTTTTTTCAAAAATGTGTGAATTTGAATTTCACATAATTTTCACATATTACAAAATATTATTACTTGATTTTCCCTCACATATACCCAAACAGGTGCTGGTCTGTTTGGGCCGGAAATCTGGAACTGGCAGCCTCCCAGCCTATCCATCCTCCGGGATACCTCTGTGTCCCCAGGGGACCAGACTGGTGATGGGGATGCTATCCCTGAATTCTTTACACCCCTGAGGGGGGCACTCAACTCTGTCGTTTCCCTTGATGCAACATTCACTCTGGGCCAGGGGTACACTTTGGCGCCTCAGTCTGGCTTTCCTATCTACCGTGAATTTCACCCCATACGACAAGGATCCAATATATATTGAAGATTCTTGCATCAATGTTTTTAAGGGATATTGGTCTGTAGTTTTGTTTCTTGTAGTATCTCTGTCTAGCTTTGGTATCAGGATTAATGCTGGACCCACAGAGTAAGTTAGGAAGTACATCCTTCTCTTTGATTTTTTTTTGGAAGAATTTGAAAACAAATGGAGTCAGTTCCTCTCTAAATATCAGGCAGAATTCACATTGTGAAGCCATCAGATTCAGGGATTTTCTTTGTTGGGAAGTTTTGGTTACTTATTCAATCTCCTTACTAGTTATGGGTCTGATCAGACTTTGTCATTCAGTCTTTGTAAGGTTTCTACTTGTAGGATTTGTCTGGTTTACCCAGGTTATCTGATCTGTCGGCAGATTACATCACTGTCTTATAACCTTTTTATTTCTGTATGATTAATAGTAATATCTTTCATTTCTGATTTTAATAATTTGAATGTTTTTTTTTCCTCCATCAACTTAGCTAAAGGTTTGTCACCTTTATTAATTTTCTTGAAAAACCAACTTTGGGTTTTGCTGATTTTCTCTAATGTTTATCTATTCTGTTTTATTTATCTTGACTTTATCTTCATTATTTCCTTCTTTCTGTTCGCATGGGTTTAAGGTATCCTTTTTCTAGTTTCTTAAGCTATAAATTTAGGCTGTTGATTTGAGAGCTTATTTCGTGTAAATATTTCCCTCTTCACACTACTTTCACCGCATCTCACCACCATTGTACGTTGTGTTTCCATTTTCATTCATTTCTCAGTATTTTCTGATTTCTATTGTCATTGGTTTCTTTGGCCTGAAGGTTAAGAGTGTGTTACTTAATTCCCACAACTTTGGGAATTCTCATTTTCTTTGTTATTGACTTCTAACTTCATCCTATTATAATCAGAGATCTTTTAATCTTTGAGACTATTTTTGACCTGACCTTTGGTGTATCCTGGAGAATGCCCTGTGTTCTCTTGAGAAGAATGTGTATTATCTTGTTCTTGGGTAGAGTGTTCTGGAGAGTTTCTT
Source organism: Enhydra lutris kenyoni (assembly GCF_002288905.1). NCBI lineage: Eukaryota > Metazoa > Chordata > Mammalia > Carnivora > Mustelidae > Enhydra > Enhydra lutris. Next base: position 5,821,729 of record NW_019154108.1, on the reverse strand, counting down.
AGATCTAGCTGTTTTCTTGTATTGTTCAAGCCTTCTATTCCTTATTTATCTTATGTAATTTTTCATGTTTCAATTTTTTATTTAAATTCTAGTTAGTCTAAATATAGTGTAATATTAGTTTCAGGAGTAGAATTTAGTTGTTAATCCCTTACAAGTAATACCAGGGCTCATCCTAAGTGTTCTCTCAAATACCCATCCCCCACTTAGTTCTTCAGCCCACTCATGTCCTCTCCAGCAACCCTCAATTTGTTCCCTATAGTTAAGAGTCTCCCTCACGTTTTGTTTCTATTGTTTCTTCTCCTACGTTCATCTGTTTTGTTTCTTAAGTTCCACATGAGTGAAATAGTATGGTATTTGTCTTTTTCTGACTGATTTATTTCCACTTAGCATAATACCCTCTAGTTCTACCCACATTGTTGTAAATGGCAAGATTTCATTCTTTTCGATGGCTGAGCAATGTTATATTGTATATATACATATGTCAACCTTTTTTTTTTTTTTAAAGATTTTTATTTATTTATTTGACACAGAGAGACATCACAAGTAGGCAGAGAGGCAGGCAGAGAGAGAGGGAGAAGCAGGCTCCCCGCTGAGCAGAGAGCCCGATGCGGGGCTTGATCCCAGGACCCTGAGATCATGATCTGAACCGAAGGCAGAGGCTTTAACCCACTGAGCCACCCAGGCATCCCTACATACCAACCTTCTTAATCGGTTCATCAGTTGACGGACATTTCACCTCTTTCCATAGTTTGGCTATTGTTGATAATGTTGCTATAAACATTGGAGTGCATGGATCCCTTCACATTGTTATTTTTGTATTCTTTGGGTGAACACCTCATAGTGCAATTGCTGGGTCATCGGGTACCTCTATTTTTTAACTTTTTTAGGAACTTCCAAACTGTTCAGAGTGGCTGCACCAGTCTGCATCCACAAACAGCACACGAGGGTTCCCCTTTCTCTGCATCCTTGCCAGCACCTGTTGTTTCTTGTGTTGTTAACTCCAGCCATGCTGACAGGCGGGAGGCGGCGTCTCATTGCAGTTTCGATCTGCGTTTCCCCGATGGTGAGTGATGCTGAACACCTTTTCATGTGTCCGTTTCTGTTCTTATCTTCTGTCTGGTCGTTCTTCTGTCCATTATTGAGAGTGGGGTATTGAAGCCTCCAGCTATCATTGTCTTTAAAAATAATCTTTAAAAATAAATAAATAAAAATAAAAGTGCTTCTAAGTTCATGAAGAAGATGTTAGTTGAAAGATGCTATCAACTCACACGGTTTCACTGAATTAAGTTAGTGGCATTTTCCTTATGCTACGTTCGAAAATGCCTCTGTCTTCCCGAGAGCTGTTAGTTGAAAGATGGTTTCTACACAGAGTTGATTCATTGCGGTAAGTATATGGCACTTTCCTTATGACGTCAATGCCGCTCCCAGGCAGCACATCTGATGGCTTGCAGATGAAGTTTGACTTGCAGATGACATGATACTTTATGTTGAAAAACCAAAATACTCCACCCAAAAATTACTAGAACTCATACAGGAATTCGGCAAAACAGGATATAAAATTAATGCACAGAAATCAATCGCATTTCTGTACATAAGCAGTGAAACAGAAAAGAGATTAAGGAATTGATCCCATTTACAACTGCTCCAAAAACCATAAGACCTAGGAATAAACCTAACAAAAGAGGTAAAGCATTCGTACTCTGAAAACTGTAGGACACTTATGAAAGAAATTGAGGAAGATACAAAGAAATGGAAAAACTTTCCATGCTCACGGATTGGAAGAATAAACATTGTTAAAATGCCTATGCTGCCCAGAGCAATCTACACTTCCAATGCAATCCCTATTAAAATATCATCAACATTTTTCTTACAGCTGGAACAGAAAATCCTAAAATTTGTATGGAATCAGAAAAGATCCTGAATAGCCAGAGAAATGTTAAAAAAGAAAACTAAAGATGGAGGCATCACAATTCCAGACTTCAAGCTCTATTACAAAGCTGTCATCATCCAGACAGTATGGTACTGGCACAAAACAGACACACAGATCAATGGAACAGAACAGAGAGCTCAGAAAGGGACCCTCAACTCTACGGTCAACAAATCTTTGACAAAGCAGGAAAGAATGTCCAATGGAGAAAAGACAGTCTCTTCAACAAATGGTGCTGGGAAAACTGGACAGCCACATGCAGAAGAAGGAAACTGGACCATTTCCTTACACCACACACAAAAATAGACTCAAAACAGATGAAAGACCTCATTGTGAGACAGGAATCCATCAAAATCCTGGAGAACACAGGCAGCAACCTCTTCGACCTCAGCCGCAGCAAATTCTTGCAGGACATGTCTCCAACAGCAAGGGAAACAAAAGCAAAAACGAACTCTTGGGACTTCATCAAGTTAAAAAGCTTCTGCACAGCAAAGGAAACGTCAACAAAACAAAAGGCAACCTACCGAAGGGGAGAAGATATTTGCAAATGACATTACAGATAAAGGGCTGGTATCCAAGATCTATAAAGAACTTCTCAAACTCAGCACCCAAAAAACAAAAAATCCAGTCAAGAAATGGGCAGAAGACACGAACAGTTATTTCTCCAGAGAAGGCATACAAACAGCCAACAGCAAATGCTCCACATCACTCGGCATCAATGAAATACACATCCAAACCACAGGGAGATCCCACCTCACACCAGTCAGAATGGCTAAAATTAACAGGCCAGGAAACGACAGACGTTGGTGAGGATGCGGAGAAAGGGGAACCCTCCCCCACTGTTGGTGAGAATGCAAGCTGGTACCCTCACTCTGGAAACAGTATGGAGGTTCCTTAAAAAGTTAAAAGTAGAGCTGCCTTCCAACCCAGCAATTGCACTACTGGTATTTACCCAAAAGATACAAACAGGATTAGGAGTCGGAGTCCAAGAGGCCGAGGAGTGGGAGACCTTAATTTTGTCTGGTCCCAGGAATTCAGCTAACTAGCTACTAAATAATTCTGAAGACCTGTGAACTCATTCAGAGATTGAAGAAAAGAATAGCTGTAATTCCACGAATAGAAAAGTGACCACTTTCTGCAAGGTAGGAGGTGTGGAGAAGTGAATCTGGGGAGATATATGGGAAGATAAACCTCGCAGGGAGGGAGCCTCTGTCAGCCCCTTACCAGCAAGTGATAGAGCAGCAGAGCACAAAATCAGAACCCTCCAAGGAGGGACGTTGCTCCAGAGGCTAAGGGGGGTGGAGCCCCCACGGGGACAGTGTGGTCTCAGGACCCTCGGGGTCACAGAAAGACCGGGGGTGCCTGCATACGGCAGAGCTCCCAGGTATCAGAGTGGGGAAGCCAGCTGCCATCGGTGAGCCCAGGAGTAGTGGCACAGTAGGACCACAACTCTTCAAGTAGGAACAAGCAGCAAAACCAGCAAGATCCCCCCTCCCTCCCCGGGGAGAAGCCACAGGAGTCTGTAGGGTTTGGAGACTCGAAATGGGATCCTGTACCTGAGATAGAAACTCGAGGTCACAGGTGGGATGAGTGTGGAGACCAGGGAGACTGCGTTTCTCTGAGGCAGCCCTGGGGATGAGCTTTTGGCTCTGGGGTAGGAGACTGGGAGGCTACCTTTTTCATTTGCATCTTCTAAAGCTACAAGGAAAGCCTTCAGGGAACAAAAAGCCACAGAAAGCAAACCTGAGCAGATTACTTAACCTGGCCCCTTGGTGAGAGGAGTACAATTCCACTTGGGGCAATTACACTTGAGAATCACTGCAGCAGGCCCCTCCCCCAGAAGATCAGCAAGAACGTCCAGCCAAGACCAAGTTTACTCATCAATGAGAACTGCAAATGACAAATCAGATACAGGACTAGTATCCAAGATCTACAAAGAACTTCCCAAACTCAACACCCCAAAAACAAAAAAATCCTGTCAAGAAATGGGCAGAGGACATGAAAAGTTATTTCTCCAAAGAAGACATCCAGATGGCCAACAGACACATGAAAAAATGCTCAACATCACTAGCCATCAGGAAAATACAAACCAAAACCACAATGAGATACCACCTCACACCAGTCAGAATGGCTACAATGAACAAGTCAGTGAACAAGGCATATTGGCAAAGATGGGGAGAATGGAGACCCTCTTACACAGCTAGTGGGCATGCAAGCTGGGGTAGCCAGTCTGGAAAACAGCATGGAGGTTCCTCTAGACGTTGAAAATAGAACTACCCTACAACCCAGCAATTGCACTACTGGGTTTTTACCCCAAAGGATACAAACATAGTGATTTAAAGGGGCACGTGCACCCGAATGTTTATAGCAGCAACGTCCACAATAGCCAAACTATGAAATGAGCCCAGATGAATGGATAAAGAAGTGATAGATATATAACATATATATATGTATATGTATATACATATATATATATATATATATATATATATATATATATATGAATATTACTCAGCCATCAAAAAGAATTAATTCTTGCCATTTTCAACATCGTGGATGGAACCGGAGGGTGTTAGACTAAGCAAAGTCAGTCAGTCAGAGAAAGAGAAATACCATATGATTTTACTCATATGTAGAATTTAAGAACTAGATGGATGAACATAGGGGAAAGGAAGGGAAAATAAAATAAGATAAAAACAGGAAGGAAGGCAAACCATAAGAGACTCTGAACCTGGGCACTTGGGTGGCTTAGTTGGTTAAGCAACTGCCTTCGGCCCAGGTCATGATCTTGGAGACTCAGGATCAAGTCCCACATTGGGCTCCCTGATCAGCAGGGAGTCTGCTTCTCCCGCCGACCTTTCTCCTCTCATGCGCTCTCTCTCATTCTCTCTCTCTCTCTCTCAAATAAATAAAATCTTAAAAAAAGAGAGAAAGAGACAGACTCTAAACTCTAGGAAACAAACTGAGGGTTTCCAAAGATGAGGTAGGTGGGGGGAAGGGATAACTGGGTTATGGGTATTAAAGAGGGTCTCTTTTTGTAATGAGCAGTGGGTGTTATTTGCAACTGATGAATCACTAAATTCTACCTCTGAAACTAATAGGAAGAAAAAAATGAAATTACATTGGAAGTGCTTAAGAAATGTGAACAACAGAGTCTGTTATACATCTAATTGGATTTGTAGACTTTCACTTGATAACAAAGGAGAAATAAAGTTATTTTCAGTTAAAAAAAAAAAAAGAAAGCAGAGAGTGGGTTTTAGGCATGACAATAAGCTGAGAGATTAGGAAGAACCAGTGTGAATGGGTTCTACTGAGCTATCCCCACAACTAGGGTAAATGAAAACGAGCTCTTGACCTGGGCCAGCCCTAGAAGGAAGGTAAAGTAGGAAGTTTCCGGAGTCTTATTCCCAATTCTATTTAAAGACTCTCTGGCTGGTCTGACATGTAAAAAGCTTAGAAGTCATCATTCTTACCTCACAAAAAGAAAAAGCTCCCCCCCCAAAAACACTGGAAATCCTCAAGTCTTAGATACATTAGGAAATTGAAGTTACAGGAAACACTGTCACCCAAAAAACTGTGGAGAGTCCAGCACATACAAAGAATCGTATTTTACCAGGAGCAGAAGCTGCAGCCGGAGCCTGGTAGGAAAACATAAAGGACAACTGACTGATTACTGGACACGGAGCCTAGTCTAGCTTGAGAGACAAACATGTGCAGCCCCGCCCCCCTTGCCCCCACCCACAGACTCTACTGAGTTTTATGTCCAGGAGCCTCACCAAGTCCTCAGGGTGAATATGGAAGAAAAATTCTCCTGTACATTCTGCAGGGGCAGGGGGAAAGTAACCATTTAAAAATAGGCCCAGGGTGCTCTGTTCTCCTTGAAAAAGGTCTGCCTTCAAGGGAAACTGTCTACCAGAGCTTAAGCAAATTTGGTTTCCCAGAACCTAACTGACCTGGGGAAGGGGAAATACCCAATTCTGGCCCCCTCTTCCTATCCCATTTAAAGGGGAAGGAGGAAGAAGCTGAGAATCAGGGACACAGGTTCACTAGAACATTGAGACCTAATTATAGATTATAGGATATTCCTCTTCTACCAATAGTTCACCATAATAATATATATTGTACAGTAATAGAGACTTGGAGCTAAAAGAACTGCAAGCCTCAGACTTTAAGAATCTCTAGGGAAATCCAAAGACTGGAAAAAATTTTAGCTTCACCTACAGCAAAAAGTTAACACAGCCCAATTCCTAGCCCAAAAAACATTCCTTTTACCCAGTAGCTTATGTTTGGCTTCCAACAAAGATTATAAGTTATGCTAAAAGTCAAAGAGCCCAATTTGAAGGACAAAATAAGTATTAGAATAAGACTGAGATACGGCAGAGATTTTGGAATTATCAAACTGGGAAGCTAAAATAACTATAATTATTATGCTGAGGGCCTTAATGGAAAAGGCGTATAATATGCAAGAACAGACGGGTAATGTCAACAAAGAGACGGAAATGCTAAGAAAGAATCAGAAGGAAATTCTGTGAGTCAAAAACACTGCAATAGAAGTGAAGATTTCTTCTGGGCTCATCAGTAGATTGGACACAGCCAAGGAAAGAATCAACGAACTTGAAGATATGTCAGTAAAACTTCCCAGATTAAAATATAAAGAGGAAAAAAAACAGGAAAACAAACACAGAACCATGAGAAAATTACAAAAGGTGTAATATACCCATAATGAAACTACCAAAAGAGAGAAAAGAACAGAAGAAATACTGAAGTAATAATAGCTTAGAATTTCCCCCAAATTAATGAGAGATTCCCAAATCTCAAAAAATACCCCCCAGGAAAATACACACACACACAAAAAATCTACACCCAGGAATATCCTATCAAGCTCCATAAGATCAAAAACAAACAATACATCTTGAAAGAAGCCAAAGGAATAAAAACACCTTTCCCATAGAGAAACAAGGATAAGAATTACATTGCACTTCTTTCCAGAAACCTTGTCAACAAGAAGAAAATGGAGTGAAGTATTTCAAGTGGCTAAAGAAAAAGCATCCCTGTGGTGAAGACAAAAATCTAAGCTCTCCTATTCATGTGTCAAGTTGTCAGTGGAAAGTAACTCCTTAGATGTGCTCTGTATCTCTGTCCCTTCTCATGTAAATGTCACTATGTAACTGAGTCTAACAAATAGGATGTAAGAAAAGTCATGTGTGTCACTTTAAGGCCAAGAAAAGGGTGTGCCTTCTCCATTTTCTCTTTCCCCTTCACGCTGGTGGATGAAGAAAACCACAAGGTTCCAAGGGTGTGGCTGAGCCACAAGACGGAAGGAACCTGGGTCCCTAAATTGCAGCATGGAAGAAAGTCACCTGTAAACCAGGAATAGCCACAAAGAGCTATTACATAAAAAGAATAGATTTCTATTGTTTGTGTATTTATACCTTTGGGATCTGTTTGTTACAGCAGCTAGTACTATACTAGGTATTACAATTCTCTTTCTCCTTTTTCTAGAGAAACCTCTGAGTGTTCCTTAACCCTGTGAGGTGCTTTAACCACATGCTTCTTCTCCAGGTACTTTCTAAGCCCTTTCAGGAATTGTCCAAATCAGGGTTTCCCTGACCATTTATCAAGATCTCTCAGGACTATTTTGAAGCTCTGCTGGGAAATATCTAATGTTTAGGTGGTATCTTGATCTTCTGAGGTTCCAGAACCCCAGGGAAGAGAAAGATACAGTTGGTAGTGACTTTCCCCTCCCAGCAATTTGGTTCTTCCCTCCCAATCTAACATTTCCATGTCCAACACATGAAGATTTCCACCGTGAAATGGCAATTCTCCTTTCCCATGCCTCAGAGCAGCCTATGAAGGCCAATGCTGGGAACTCTTAAGTCCAAGGTTGCCCACTGACACTGTCTCAATTAGTTATCACCACAAAAATCCTACATAAACAAGCCACCTCAGGACTTGATCATTTAAAACAAAACAAGAATCTCACATCTTCATTGGATGGCTGTGTAGAAAAGGTCTCATTCTGGAGCCTAGGCTGGAGGGATAGTGACTACCTAGGCATGGTTTTGTCATGGCAGAGGACAAAAGCTCTCCGAGGTGCAAGTGGAAGCATGTGAGACCTTTCAGTATCTATGCTCAGGCTTACCCATAGTCACACTCAACTGGCCAAAGCATGTCATGTGGCCAGGCCAAGTAAAGGGCATCAAAGTCCACTCTGCACACATGAGGCTCACCAGGTATCATGTGGGGATGAATTAATTCAATCTACCACAGTTCCTGAGAAATGCAGCCACAGGAGGCTAGCAGCTATGTTTACCTAAGGTCCATGGGGCCTCTACTGAAGGTCAGAAGTGTGTATTCAGGGCACCCAGGCAGCTCAGTTTGTTAAGCGATGGCCTTTAGCTCAGGTCATGATCTCAGGGTCCCGGAATCAAGTCCCGCATTGGGCTCCTGCTCAGCTGGGAGCCTGCCTCTCCCTCTTCCACTCTTCCTTCCTATGCTCTCTCTCTCTGTCAAATAACTAAATAAAATCTTAAAAAAAAAAAGAAGAAGAAGAAGAAGAAGTGTTTATACACCAGGAGACACTAGAGTCCAGTATGAATATTTTGGGGGATTTGGGCTCTGTAGAATCCCTATGACTTATGTACCACAATAATTCAATAGGAGGAAATATGAAGTCAGACCAATAACATAATTAAAGAACCATTATGTTAACTTCATAGGTGCTCTGCTCACATTTAAGTACCTACTAATAGAAACCCATTCTATCGATCATTAAAGCCATGCACTGTCTCAAAAACAGGCTTCAGTCACTCCTCATGCAGACTAAGATCAAGTCTTAACAGGAATGGAATTGCTGAATGATAGAACTGAGGGGAAGCTCTGACACTATCTGGCCGGTCCAATTCCCTCTTTCTGAAGATGAGGAAACACAGGCAGATACAAGCAGCCTGACTTACAAGCCACTTAAATACGAAATGTCGGCCCTATATTGTGCCCCACCCCAGCACTTTGTTCCAGTGAGAGTTTCATTAGCAATTATGGACTTGTACTAAGGTGGGGGCTCCATGACAGTAATTGAGATCATGGGGCCGTGGGTTCAAAGTCAAGAATTCAGGGGGGTTGGGGCTCCTGGATGGCTCCGTTGGTTAAGCATCTGCCTTTGGCTCAGGTGGTGATCCCAGAGTCCTGGGATCAAGCCTAGAGGCATCAGCATCAGACTCCCTGCTCAGTAGGGAGCGTGCTTCTCCCTCTCCATCTCCCTCTGCCCCTCCCCCTGTTTATAGTCTCTCTCTTTCTCTTTTTTTTTTTTTTTTTAAAGATTTTATTTATTTATTTGACAGAGAGAGA
>NW_019154108.1:5810258-5812355 GCF_002288905.1 Enhydra lutris kenyoni | reverse complement strand
AATAATGGTGACCCATTGGGTCCACCTCGTCCCAGGAAAAACCCAATCAAAGCTGCATATGAACTTCAGGGCTCTCAGCCTCTAAAACCCTAACATAATATTCCTCTTCAGTTATCTCATAACCCATTGTAATACTTTTTTTTGTAAGCAAGTGTTGCTTATTGCCAACGATGCCCTGGTATCCTTCTCCTTCCTGACATTCTCCACTTTTCCATTTAAAGTAGTCATTCCTCAGTAAGGTGAAGATGGAAATGTCAATCAACTTGAGCTAAGACATCACTCCTGCTCTAAAAATGCTAACTTTACACACAGAAAGCACTGTCATGAGAGGGAGGCAAACCATAAGGGACTCTTAACTCTAGGAAGCGAGCTGAGTTTTGCTGGAGGGGTGGGGCGGGAGCAGGGTAACTGGGTGATGGGCATTAAGGAGGACACCTGAAGTAATGAGCACTGGGTATTATATACAACTGATGAACCACTAAATTCTACCCTTGAAACTAACACCCTATATGTTAAGTAAATTGAATTTAAGTAAAAAGTAATAAAAATTCACAAATAAAAATAACTGTTCATTAAAACAAACAAGAAGTGCTAACATCCTCTTCTCTCCTGACATTTGAGTCATGTTCATTGTCCATCCGTTAGACCTGCCTTGGTCTTGGGTGTCCGCCACAATTCCACCTCGAAGACGCGTTTTTCATAGTATATGCTACGCAGTGAGACCCGCACAGCTCCACCCTAGCCTGGAAGTCCCCGGCACAGAGAAGGGACCTTCACGTCTAAGTCAATAGAAATGGCCGCAAAAATCGGGGGAGAGAGATTTTTCCCAGCAGCTGCTTAGATCACAGGCACAGTCTGCGAAGTTCGAGAAAACTCCCTCCTTGACCAAATTTTGGTCCCACCTGAACCGTCTCCTCCACCAGGCCTCCGTCTCGGGCCGCACGCGTCCCCCTCCCTGCACAGCCGGAGAGTCGCGCGGAGTCCGTCGACTCAGAGCCCCAGCCGGGGCGTCCGACCGCCCGGCCCGTGGGCCAGAAGCCTCCTCCCCACCGCCGCTCCCGCGAGCTTCCAGCCCGACTCCGCACCCCGCCTGCGGGCTCCGCTTGCTCAGCCCGTCTCCGCCCTCCCCGGCGTGGTCGTCTCCACGCCGACTTCGTGTTTCCGAATAAAGCCCTCCTTCCCGTTTACCACAGGTGCCGGAATCATTTGTTTTCTTTCACGACTTCCCAACAAAAACCCAGACCCCGAGTCTTTTTCCGGAACGCGACGGGCTCCGGGGCTTGCGCGCTCCCCGTCCACAGCGCGGTCGGCCGGCGCCCCGCCGCACCGCGTCCCCCGGCGGCCTCCTGCACCGCCCCACGCGGGCGGCCGGCGGCGGCGCCTCAGGAAGTCCCTTCCCGGCGCCCCCGGAGCTCCGCACCCACGCCGGCCCGCGGCCCGCCGGGCTTTCCCGAAGACCCCGGACCCCTCCTTGGCCGCCCCACCCCTCGCGGTTCCGCCCTTCCCGAGGCCCCCCGTGAAGCTCGGCGCCGGCGCCTCGGGCGCTCCCGCAGCCAGGGAGGACCCCGCGGGCGCCGCGCTCCGGCTCACTCCCGGCGAGAGCAGACGCCCGGGCCCCGCGGCCTCCTGCCGCCGAGGGCGCACACGGCGCGCGGAAGCCGACGGCTCCCGGGGTCGGCGCGGCGGGGGGGAACCGAGAGGGCGGCGGGCGCGGCGGCGCAGGCCGCTCCGCGGGAGACGCAACGAGGGTCGGGCGCTCGACCCGGAGCTCCGCGACGCGCCGAGCGGCCGGAAGCTGCGCGGGGAGGAGGGTCCGGAGCGGCCGCGGGCGCCGTCCCCCAGCGCCGCCGCGGCCGCTGACATCAGCCGCGCTCCTCCCCTCGCTCCCAACACCCTCAGCTCGCGGCCGGACCCTCCTCCTCCCACCACGTGTCCTCCCCGCTCCCTCCCGAGGGGGCCGCTCGCACGGGAAGCCGGAGAGGCGGCGGGGATGGCGCTGTGACAGCGGGGCCGGAGCCCTCGGCGTCTCCCCCCGCGGCCGCGGCCCCGCGCCCCGGCCGCCCGGTGAGTGCGCGCGGGCGGCGGGCGGGCGGGAGG
>NW_019154108.1:5747503-5809858 GCF_002288905.1 Enhydra lutris kenyoni | reverse complement strand
TTGTTGCGGGCCCGCCCGGTTGGCAGGCGGTGCCGGCTCCCGCCGCCCGGCAGGTGCGCCAGGGCGGGGAGGGGGCCCGACGGGGAGGAGGGGCTGGGCCGCGGGGGGAGGCGGGGGCGGCGGGGGCGCTCCCGGCGCGGGACCCGGGAGAAAGGGAAATGGGACAAGATGGCTGGAGAAATCCGAGCGCGCCCGGGGGCGCGGCGGCCGCGGGCGGGGCGCGGGGGCCGTGGGCGGGTGGGCGGCGGCCCCGGCCGCGGGCGCCTCGCCGGGGGACACCGTCGCTGCCGGGCGGTGTCACCTCTGCCCCCACCTCTTGCCCAGGAGCGGGCGGGGGAGGCCGCGGCCAAGTTCGGGCCCCAGCTCCGGAGACCTGAAGCCCGGTCCGCTTGCCCCAGACCCGTCGCGTTCGCCGGTCCTCTTTGGAAATCTCGAAAAAGGACACTTCGAACTCTGGAGGCCTCTTTTCTTTGGAAGCCCGGTTGGATACGGCCTCCGGGATGCGCACTCCCTCACACCTAGGAGTTGCCCGCGCCCCTAGAGGGCAGGAGCGCGGCCCTTTGTACTGGCCCGCTGTTCTGGCCCGAGAGTGTTTGCGGCCCAGAGGCGTTTCCCTGGGGGGGGGCGGTGGTGGGGGTAGCAGATAAGCGGCACCTTCTTGGGTATGCAGGCACACACCTCACTATGTGTCACTGAGTCTCGGGCAGAATGACTCTGTTTTCTGCACCAGCTCACGGCAGAATCTTTGACTTTGGAAAACCCAGGTGATGGGTATCCTGGGCCCACCAACCTTCCTGATGCTTATCTGGCCTGTAGACACAGCGTGGTTGAGGAAGTGACCTATCTGTATCCAGACACCTTGGTGGGTAGGAGGCCAGCACCCCTCTCCTGCCACTGATTTCATGTCTGAGCGGCGCCGGCTGTGAGAAAATTCTGTCGTTCACAGCGCTCTTGAAAAACCTCTTCCAGGAATGTTTACCCACCGGCCTGTTCTGCCCCTGGGTCTCTACAGAACCAGTCTGGTCTCTTCCACAGGTAGTTTTTTTAAATATTTGAAGGCAGTCAGGTGTGCTATCTGCCTGCAGCCCCTCTTATCATAATTAAAATATGTCACCTTCCAGCTTCCTGGTGCTTTTCCTAAATCCCTTCCTCCCCAGGCCTGACTCCATTCCTTCCCTCACTCCAGCCTGAACAGGGCTCAGGGCTAAGAGCTTTGTGCACACAAGCCACCCCCATCCTGGGCTTTGAAGAGTTCACACCAGCGCCTTGATTTTTCTCAACTGAATCTTGCAGAGATGGAGTCCACAGCCTATACTCTCAATCTGACCCTAAAAGAAGAAGAAGAGGAAGAAGAGATTCAGAGCCGGGAACTGGAGGATGGCCCCACAGATATGCAGAAAGTCCGGATCTGCTCTGAGGGTGGATGGGTAAGTGAGAAGGTGTGGGGTCCACACAGCTGGGAGGAGAGAAGCAGGCCTGGGAGCCAGGCTTGTTTTAAGTCTCCTCCTGAGGCAGGCATAGGAAGTAAAAATAGCCCAGCCCAGCCCGGTATGTTTGCATTCCTGAGAAAACAGTCCTGTGGCTTTAAAAGGCACTGTGGAGAATGGAAGAGCCGGTTATAGGAATGGTCTCTTATCATCATTCAGATTGGAAATCCAAGAGGCAGAGAGCTTATCTCTCTGCTGTCCCCCCGAGTCCCCTATATCCTGCTCAGTGCCAGGCATGCTGCAAACACCAGCTACCAAACCGTTGGGCTTGCTGACCTCTGTTAAAGAAAAAAGTTATCCTGACGCTTGTGAAGATGGTAAGGAAGACTGTTCAGGACTGTTGCGATAGGTGTCAAGACTGTTGCAGTAGGAAAGAGAGCTGGAGCTCAACACCGAATACAGTGAGACCAGCGGGGATTTCTAGCCAAGGAGCCAGAGTGGAGGGGTCAGTGGACGGAAAGTTACTCAGCGGAGATACCAAGAATAGGGGGATTCTTGCTAAAGGCCAGGCTGGGCAGGCTGAGGACAGGAGAGGAGCCCACGTGGTGGCCTGGCAGAGAAGAGGGCTCAAGGAACCTGACTGAGTTTGGGAAGGAGAGGGTCTGCTGCTGGTTGAAGGGACCCCTTTGAAACAAGACTTGGGATGTTGAGCTGACACGCAGAGAGCTTCAGGACGTGAGGCCAGTTGGTTCTTTGTGACCACCGCTCGTGACAGCATGCACAGGGGAGCTGCATTTCCAGAAGAGTGTGGTAGAATTAGAGTGAATTTAGAAAAAAGTGAATGCAACACAGTCCATCCTAACCCCAGCCGGCCCGCCTGTGGCAGGCCTCAGCTGTGGCCCAGAGCTCTCTAGAAGCCTTACCTTGAGAAGTGAGCAGGGCTCCTGTGGCCTTGTGCCATGGGAGCTTCTGGACATTTCAGGGGGGAAATGTAGCTGTAATGGGTGTTTATCGTTATGCTTGTGTATGGTTATTCACAGTACCTACTGGACATCATGCCGTTTGGGCACAAACGGTGAAAATCTGAAACATGCAACAAATTGCCATTCCTTTTCCCTGCTTAGTTTTATATGTCAACGTTATCAGTAGCCACTATATTCTTTGTTTCCAGTAAGAGATCGGTATTCCTAGAATCCTGGTCCTCCCAAATGTCCAGTCTGGCTCCCCTCCCACACAAGGGAACTGGGGAGCAGAGAGGTTATCTACTCTGCCCCAAGGATACGCATGTGCACTGATATTTGGTCTTAAAAATGCCTATTGAGCTGGGCCCTTAAAAGTAGTGTATTTTGTTGTGTGTACGTTATACCTCAATCAAAAAAGAAAAGAAAAACAGTACAGCACTAGGCTCTGGGCTCATAGTCTGGCTGTGTAGGCTGCACTGCCCTTGTCTTTTTGTGTTCTCTGCCCGTCCCAGCCTCCTCCCTAGTTCTGCTCCCCCACAGCCGGGGAGACCTTGGAGGACAGGAGTCAGTCCCATCTAGCTTGGAGTGAGACCTCAAGGCAGGAGAATCCTTGGGCTTTAAGGCTGATTCGGCCAACCCAGAACATCTAGGGAGCGTGGAGTGGGGCCTCATTCAGGCTGGAGAACTCAAGAGGCTCTTGGCAGGAGGCAAGCGTGCCTTCTTGAGCAGTGGGTAGCTTGACTCCCAGGCCTGTCCCCTCCTGGGGACATCTGGCAATATCTGAAGACATTTTGGGCTCTCGTGACTTGGGTCAGCTCCTAGGGAGAGACCAGGGACACTGCTGAACACCTACAGTGTGCAGGACAGCCCCCCTGTCATCCATCAGTGCCGAGGTTGACAACCCGGCTTTAGGGGTATTAAACTAGGGAAAGAAAGGAAATGAATCTTCCTCAGATAGGTAGTTTGGTTGTAGAGAGTGGGGTCAGGGCGATCAATAAAAGCCTTTCTGATGTAAGATCTGTGCTATGTATTAGGATAACGTTCCATAGGAGACTTGGAGTAGAAAATAGAGTTTCAAGGCGAGAAAAGGAAAAAATCTTTCTTGAATTGAGTAGCACTGGCCATGAGTAGCACTGGCTAAGGAAAGGGAGGAGGCCTGCACTCCAGACACGAGGAGGCCCGAGCAGGAGCCCCCAAGAGGAAAGCTTGTGGGCAGAGTTGGGAGCAGCTCCCGCAGCTCAGTGGCCTGCTGAGAAAGCCTGGGCTTTGGGATCAGACTCTGATGGTGACTGCCGGCCAGGTACGGAGCAGCTGTTTCCTCACCATAAAGGTAGGGTAGCGGGTCCCATTTCTTCATGTTACGTAAAGGATTCCGTGAGATACTTAAACGTGTAAGAGGGACTGCCCTGCCTGGTGCCTGGCGTCCAGCGGGCCCTCTCCCCGTGCACCGGTCACAGCCCTTGGCCCTGAGCTCCCTGCCACCTTCGCTGGGTGGCTCTGCCGCATCCTCGGCGAGGCTGTGTGGCGTCTCCGTGCTGCCTGACGGTCACCCCTGGAGGGGCACTGGACGCCAGCTTGCCGGCAAAGCAGGGCCGCACACAGCCGAAGGAGAGAACGTGTCTGAGGTGTCCTGTTCTGAGGAGAGGGAAGGGGACAGGGATTGAGGGTCCCTACCTGGGAGGCCAGGAAAGGGTGTCTGGGCATTGGACACAGGCAGCCTGACTTCTGAGTGTTGCGCAGGGCCAGCCCTGTTTACCTTCTGCTGTGCTTAGCCCGATGAAAAGCCTCTGGAGAGAAGGGAGGCTGCGCCACGGGGCCTGGCTGAAGGCTTGCTCCGTTCTCACAGAGGCTCGCTGTGAAGGGAATGTCTCAGCCACGGTACTGTGTGTCTCTGGAGCATAATGTGGGCTTGTTTGAAGAGGCTCTGGGCATCAGTCGTAAATATGAGGACATGAATCTGGCCCCAGCCAGCCTCCAGCCACCTTCTCGGGGCTTCAGGGCTCCTGATGTTCTTACCAGGCCGGTTACCTTTGTGAGTATCGATAGACCCTCTGAAATGACGGGCTTAGCCAGTCCTGTGTCCCATTTCATCAGCACAGGGAAAAGGACTATAAATAGGTATGGCCTAGATCTGGAATTTCCTAGGGAGAGAAAAGGCCAAAGAGAGAGTTGTTCAAAAGCCTGGGAAATGGGAAGGGGCGGGGTGGAAAATAACTGGCTGCCTGGCTTTCCAGACTGATGAAGCCCGAGGAAGACCTAGAGATCAAGCCCTTTTCCTTCTAGTATTTCACGCGTACTTCAAAGAGGAGGCTTGGTTTAGTGACAGACAACATTTCATGATTCTTTGAAGCCATTCTAAGTGGAACAAGAGAAGGGAAAATCGGATAATGTTTGCTTAAATCACAAACACATTGTTCAGTGATCGCGATCGTCAAGAAGTGTCCTAAGCGTAGGGAAATGTGGTGGACATAAGTTTGCGCTGAGCGAGCTTGTGTTCCAGTGGGAGACGCGGACGCGGGAGCCGGAAGAACACTGCGTTGTGATGAGGCCGCCCCGGTGCTGAACTCCGAGCGCCACGGGAACGTGCAGGCAGGCGCACAGCCCGGGGCAGGCGGGCTTGCTTGGGTGTTAGCCAGGCCGGGAGTGGGGAAGACCTCAGAGCTGTGGGGAGAGCCATGTGCAGGGACCTGAAAGGTCAGGGTGTGGTTTGCTTGGGACCTGCAGGCATTGAGTCCCGCTGTGCGTGGAGGTGGGGCTGAGTGGAGGGCTGGTCACCGGGGAGGCCGCTTTGCTTTGTAGGGTCTGGAGCCTGGAACCCAGAGAGTGCTAGGTCCAAACCTCAGGGCTGCAGTTCATTGGCTGTGTGACTGGGACTGACAACAGGGCCTTTCTGAGCCCATTTCCTCCCAGATTAAATGGGATTGTTGGAGAAAACAGATGAAGCAGTTACAGGGCCTGTCCTAGGAAGTGCTCCCTACGTAGAGGGTGCCCTGGGAGTGGGAAGGGAGGACGTGGACTTTGGGAGTAAGGAGAAATGCCAGTGCCCAAATGACTGAGGGCTGGACACCCGAAGAAGCTACGGCTGTGCAGACACTAATTTTCTAAGCTGATGAAAAACGGTCTCATAATCACTCAAGCTCTGGACTCAGCCTTGGGGAATAGCTTTGAAAGCCACAATACAAAGGAACCAGCCTGAAACCCAGTGATTTCTTTACCACTGACATGATGAACTTCAGAGTAAGACTTTGAGTGGCTGAAAGGCACAGCACAGTAAAAAGAAGAGCACACAGCTGAGTGGACGAGAGGACGCTGGGTTGGTGGCCCGGCTGCCCCTGGGGGCCAGTGCCCATTCCCACTGCTGGGGCGGGGGCAGTGGGGAGAGGAGTAGAGTGGCCTTCTCTGTCCTTAGGGCTTTCTGCCGAAGGTCTAGGCATGAAAGCAAACCAGTTTGCTCCAGTGTCTCATTACATAAATTTAAGCTCTAATTAGCTCTTCTTGCCTCCTACTCATGCTCTTGGAGATTAGAAAAGGCCAAACGAGGCCTTCTCGCTCACTCGCTCCTCCCTGGGCTTTGGGTTCTGAGTCAAACGGTAGGGCTAGTGCCCCTGGAAAGGAGAACAGGGCCAGGAACACCCCCACACCCCAACCCTGGGCCAGGGATCTGCTGACTCCAGGCAGGCAGGGGTTGGCTGGGCCCCTTGTATGGGTGGGGGGTTGACTCAGGTGGTTTGGGGGCAGTTGCTCCTGGGCCTACAGCGGGGGCTGAGCTGGGATCAGCTGTCCCTGCCGTGTGTGTCCCAGCCTGGTGATCTGGTGATCAGTGCTGGGGAGCTTTTCTTCTCAAGGTGCTGCTCTCTTGATCTGTGGACTGAGGCAGTAGTAGACACTCAGCAGGGCCCGTGAGACCTGGGCCGTGTGCTTGTTTTGCCTCTAGTAGCCTAGCAAGTGGACAGAGCGTGTCCCCCAGGTCACGGCCCCTCCCCTGTGAAATGAAAGTATGTGAGTCTGTATCTGCATGTGCCTATTAGTCGTTGAGAAAGGCCTGTTCCCTGTTTCAGGTGCCCGCCCTATTCGATGAGGTGGCCATATATTTTTCCGATGAGGAGTGGGAAGTTTTGACCGAGCAACAGAAGGCCCTCTACCGGGAAGTCATGAGGATGAATTATGAAACTGTCCTGTCCCTGGGTAAAGCTTTGTTTTCCTTTGTCTCCTGGAAGCTCGGAGCCCAGAGAGTTGTTCCCATGTCTCTTCTCTGGTGTGTCCGACATCACTTTCTCCTGAACGTGGACTCTGTCTCCTCAGTCCCTCTGCCCGTTTAATTTCCTGTTTTTGATGTAGGCAGGATATAAATATTGTGTCCTTCTACCCAGCAACTTGTGCCGGCTCTCCGAACTCTGCTTATTCAACCCAGGCATTCCCATTAAAAACGTCCTAACCTGGGGCCTCTGGGCAGCTCGGTCGGTTAAGCACCAACTCTTGATTTCAGCTCAGGGCATGATCTCAGGGTCGTGAGATCAGAGCCCCGCATCAGGCTCTGTGCTCAGCGTGGTACCTGCTTAGAACTAACTTTCTCTCTCTCTCTCTCTGTCTCTCCCTGGCCCTCTGCTCCTATGTACCACATGCACATGCGCTCTCTCTCTCAAATAACTAAATCTTTAAAAAAAAAAAAAAAAAAAGACAAGACCTCAAAAATGTCAGCACAGGTCTGGGCCTGTGTTTCATAGATTCCTTAGGAGGGAAGTCCAGTCTCCTTACTGCCCTGTCAGGCCTCAGCCCCTTGGGAACGTGCCCCCAAAGAATCCTTCCCCCTCCAGCATTCATAAGCCATGTGATAAGAATGGAGCCAGCTGGGGGCATTTCCTGGTTTGCACATATATGTTCCAGAATGTTCGTCCGCCCACTTCCCCACTCCACGCAGTTCGTTTTGTTGTTGTTGCTAGGACCAGCCCTCGCTAGCAGAGATCCGTCAGTTCCCTTGGACAGACTTACTTCCTATCATATTTTTTCTTTAAGTACCCCTGCGCCCCTTTCCCCCATCTTTTATACATTTCCGCATCGAGAATGGCTTGTGCATGGGAGGGTATTTCTCAAGGATTGTAAAATACTTCTTTCGGCAGTGCTGTGAGACAGTAACACACAGCTGTTACCTGTTTTATTTCCTGTAAACAGAATTCCCATTCCCTAAGCCAGACATGATCACTCGGTTGGAAGGGGACAAGGAGTCTCAGAATTCTGACGAGTGGCAGCTCCAAGGAGGACCTTTGGCAGGTACAGCTAAAGCACTCCAGCGTCCGTCCAGTGGGAACACGGTGAAGCTGAAGTGCGTTTCCATATACGTGGTGTGGGCGTTTGAGAGTAAGGCAGGGTTGTGAGGCAGGAAGATGATGGGCTTTGGGATTTTAGAATCTTCTTGCCAGTGCTGTGTGACCTTAGGCCATCTCATTCACCTCTCTGAGCCTCCGTTTCTTTCTCTGTGCACTGTGGGTAATAAGTCAGTGTGCAGCGTGCAGGAAGCACCCTGAAGCTTCTGGCATGTGACCCAGCGCACGTCCTGGGTGAAGGAGGCCCCCTCGGCAGTGCAGCACGCACCTCTGAAGACGGAGGAAGATAATGGCACAAAGCACGTGGCCAGCATTAACCTCCCCTGGTTTCTGGTCCCTTCCACCTTGGGTAGGAAAAGCAGGAGCAGATGCAGTACGTATGTGAGCAACTGTGTCTGAGATGCTCACGGTCCTTTGTCAGATGCCGTAGCTAGGAGGGTAGTAGTTGGTAAAGACAGGTTTCGAGCAGCCAGTGGTTTTACTCACCTCTTCTCTCTAGCTAAGAGTCTAAAATGCCGTATTTCATTGATTCTAAGACATTCCTCTGCCCCCACTTTGTTAATATCTCTGAAATTAAGAATTCCTCTTAGAATTAATGGCATTTTCCCCCCCTTTTTAATGGTGTGTCTTGCAACAGATGGCATCTGAGTTTTGGTGAGAAAGGGTAATTTTCCCAAGCACTATTTTATTTCTGTGACCACCTTCTAAATAGACACATACAGTGAAACCCAGTTCTGATGTTGGTGGGAAGGAACTAGTTTTCTGCCTTAGAGGCTTACCTGTGCTAAGTATGGTTCTGCTGTAGGTTTTCTTGGTTTAAGGGATGTGATTCGGGCCATGATGCATCTAAATTCTGTACTGTTTTATGGTAGTGTGGGTTATATTTGGTTTTTCAGCCACAAAAAAGTATTTGGACCCAAACATGGCCCACAAAACAGTTAATGGCGTGACCCACGTTGGGTACCTGTGTTCAGTTCCCGGCTCTGGCCCTTTCGAGCCCACCGACCTGAATGTATTCGCTTCTGGTCGTAGGGGAATTGGCAGATGAGGAAGGGCTTAGGAATGCTGTCTGTTTTAGAGTTACTGCTCGGGTGACCCTCAGGCTAAGACCTTCCCGGCATCGACCCCTCGCGGGGGATAGGCCGGAGGTCCCGCTAAGTGCTGTGCTCTCCGCCCCTCCCCGTTTGTCCGCAGAAACCGAAGAGTCGGACGTCAAGGCCGCGGACTGGGCGGGTCCCATGGGCGCCGCCGCGCAGTTTCCCCAGCCCCAGCCCCTGGACGGGCTGGGCCTGCGGCTGCCCCGCGACCTCACGGAGCTGCCCGAGTGGAGCGAGGGCTACCCCTTCTACATGGCCATGGGCTTCCCGGGCTGCGAGCTCTCGGCGGACGACCTCGCCGGCAAGTTCCAGTTCAGCCGGGGCATGCGGCGCAGCTACGACGCGGGCTTCAAGCTCATGGTGGTGGAGTTCGCCGAGGGCACCAACAACTGCCAGGCCGCCAAGCAGTTCGGGGTGCTGGAGAAGAACGTCCGCGACTGGCGCAAGGTGAAGCCGCAGCTGCAGAACGCGCACGCCATGCGCCGCGCCTTCCGCGGCCCCAAGAACGGCCGCTTCGCCCTGGTGGACCAGCGAGTGGCCGAGTACGTCAGGTACATGCAGGCCAAGGGCGACCCCATCACCCGCGAGGCGATGCAGCTGAAGGCTCTGGAGATCGCGCAGGAGATGAACATTCCGGAGAAGGGCTTCAAGGCCAGCCTGGGCTGGTGCCGGCGCATGATGCGGCGGTACGACCTGTCCCTGCGGCACAAGGTGCCGGTGCCGCAGCAGCTGCCCGAGGACCTGACGGAGAAGCTCGTCACCTACCAGCGGAGCGTGCTGGCGCTGCGCCGGGCACACGACTACCAGGTGGCCCAGATGGGCAACGCCGACGAGACGCCCATCTGCCTCGAGGTGCCGTCGCGCGTCACGGTGGACAACCAGGGCGAGAAGCCGGTGCTGGTCAAGACGCCCGGCAGGGAGAAGCTCAAGATCACGGCCATGCTGGGGGTGTTGGCGGACGGGCGGAAGCTGCCGCCCTACATCATCCTGCGGGGCACGTACATCCCGCCCGGCAAGTTCCCGAGCGGGATGGAAATCCGCTGCCACCGCTACGGCTGGATGACGGAGGACCTGATGCAGGACTGGCTGGAGGTGGTGTGGCGGCGGCGGACGGGCGCGGCGCCCAAGCAGCGCGGGATGCTCATCGTCAACGGCTTCCGCGGCCACGCCACCGACTCGGTCAAGAGCTCCATGGAGAGCATGAACACCGACATGGTGATCATCCCCGGCGGCCTGACCTCGCAGCTGCAGGTGCTGGACGTGGTGGTCTACAAGCCGCTCAACGACAGCGTCCGGGCCCAGTACTCCAACTGGCTGCTGGCCGGCAACCTGGCGCTCAGCCCCACGGGCAACGCCAAGAAGCCGCCCTTGGGTCTCTTCCTGGAGTGGGTCATGGTCGCCTGGAACAGCATCTCCAGTGAGTCCATCGTCCAGGGCTTCAGGAAGTGCCACATCTCCAGCAACTTGGAAGACGAAGATGACGTCCTGTGGGAGATCGAGAGCGAGCTTCCAGGAGGCGGGGAGGCGCCCAAGGAATGCGAGGCGGAGGCGGCAGCGGAGGGCAACTGACCTGAGGGGAGAGCCCAGGTAATGGGGGGCCCCAAGGACGCACTTGGCGCCTCCAGTGACAGCCCTCTTCGGGTTCCCCAGACACCCCTCCTCTTGCCGCTACTGTCTCCTGTTCCAAGAGCTCTCTAGCCTGGGGTAAGGGCGCCATCGACGCCCGGCCATCGGCTTCTCCCTGACATCAGCCTGCCGTTGCCTGGCTTATCTGTGGGTGTTGGACCGGGGAGCGCTTCTACGGTACCTAAAATGAACAGAGTCAGCTACCAGAACATTTCCTCTGAGCGCCATCGTGCTCAAATTATTTGGGCCCGAAAGGATATAGTCTGACATTGCTCATTTAAACAAAAAGTTTTGTCCTGAAGCCAACTTCCTTCTTTCCCTTATAAATCATGTTGCGCATTTAGGGCGGGGTTATGTTATCTGATGCCCTTGGAGTGACTGTGCTCCCTTTCTGGGGCCTGTAGGGCCGTCGTGGGGGAGAGCACGGCGTTGTGGGCCTCGGCTCTCCGTCCTGGAGTGGTCCGCGGAAGCCCACTGGGACGTGAGAACGGTAGCTTAGGCTTGCTTTTCCCTAGGAATTCAGGGGTGTTTTCCAACGTCATCTTAGTCTCCTAGTGACCTTCACGTGGATGCAGGGAGCAGTTGCAGTAATTTCTTGTAGTCCACTGACGTCTGAAGAGAGAGATTTCTAAATTGAATCTTTGCACCAAAAAAAGAAAACAGGGCACATATCTAGGACTACAGTGAATAAAGTCCAAGGACTAGGACAATAGGCCTGGAATTTTCAGAGTTGAATATAGAAGGGGAGCAGCTTTAAGAGGAAGTGGGGAGTGGGGACTGAGAGACGACACCGGTGACTGTTCACCAAAGTGAACAAGTGGAGGGGAGCCTCCACCCCCCCCCATACACAGCTCAAGATGAGAGAACAGCCCACCAGGTACAGATTCATTTTACCGTCTTGCTCTCGTTTGCCTAATGGTCAGTTCATTTGTTTCCAGAGACACAGTGTTCAGTATGAGAGATCATTCCTCCTTTCACAGAGGACCTAAAACTATTTTGACGTTCTTCATCCTTCTGTAGCATAACTGCATGGTTCTATCCTCCTTGCTTTTTTCTCGAAGCAAATGCTAACAAGTCTTTCATCCTGCTCCTTGCTGTATTAATTCCAGGAGAGACTTCTGTCTCCGTCCCTGCCCCCAAACCCAAGTATACTCATGCTGCTGGACTCCAGGGCGGTTCTGAGACCCTCGGGGACCGTGGAGCCCAGGAGGGGTTCTTACTGTTACATTTGAATCTCCGAAACTGCTTTCTCCCGCCTCATGTCCCCTCCCCTTTCCCTCCACGAACTTTGCCTCCCTTTTCTGCTAAACACTACACAAATCAAACTTTGGGTTATAGTGAGTTTTTCATTCTTTTCTCATTTTACCTTTTTTCCCCCTTTTGTGCATTTTTAAAATTTCCTTAGCTCTTGCTACCAGAAGAGGAAAGAAAGGGAGGAGACAGGGCTAGGCTGCAGCGGGGAAGGTAGGCGTGTACGTCTGGTATCATTCGTGACTTCTTGCCCAGCGGGACCGCCAGCTCTCTGTGCGGTGTCTGCCCTCTGTTGAACGGAAGACGTGATGGGAGTAGTTAGGGATTGTCAGTAAACAGGAGATTTAGGAGGGAGGGGACAGATGGGCATAAAATTGGCCTCTCCTCATCTGTTTGGAAATCTAATGGAATAATTATGTTCGTTAAAATGTATACGATTTCTAAAATCCAAGGGTTAATTCACACTGAGGTTCTCTCTGTTTTCCAGCAATTGGAACTATTTGAAACAGGTGAGGAGGAGAATCCTCGAGAAGATTCCTCAGTGTGGATGCACAGGGCGCAGCAAAAGGCCACAGGGCTCTGGACAGCAGCCCGTGTACCCCACCCCATGACACAGCCCAGCCCCGCTGCCCATCCACAAAGTGTCAGAAAAGGTGTCTGGGACTCTGAGTTCAGCAGAGACAATGATTAGGGAAGAAATGGCTTCTGTCCCTTTTTTTTTTTTTTTTTTAAGAGACTAATCCATGTGTCCATCAAAAAAACAAAAAACAAAAACAAACCTGTAAATATGAAGGAACAAAGGTATTTCCTGGAGAAGAGACCATTTATTCAACACCAACGAGAGACTCAGATGGGCCCAACTCTGCTGGTGTCCATCCTTTCTGTGGAGCAAACCTCAAGTCAGTGTTTTCTTTTGCCTTTAAAAATGCTTCCAAGAGCAGAACCTGTATCCACACAGGTCAAGACTGCAGAGAAGGTTTTGTGGAAATGAGTCCTTTGTGTATACCTGCCACTCACAGATTTCCTCTTTTGGAAAAAGGAGATACTAACGATAACAACATTCACATACGCTGGCCTGGTGCCAGCAGATGGCTTTTCTACAGACAAACTAGGTTCCAGGAAGGTACAGGTTAGAATAAACTGTGCTGTTTTATTTATCTTCCCAATCTGGTTGGCAGCTAGAATTTTTTAGGATCTTCTTTAATGGCCCCGGTGTGTCGTTACACTTAATGATAGGGCGGCACTGGTACACAAGCTCTTCTGTTTCTTGGCTGCCTGAAGACGAAGTCACCGTAAATTATCTGCTGTCTACATGGTACAAGGCTCCTTGACTCATCTGATACTTGTTTTGTTGACTTCTTTAATATTTTTATCACGGGGGTATGAGAGGACATGGGCCTTTAGCCACAGCTGTTTCAAGACTTCTCATCCTCTACCCTGCAGGAATAGATGGGAGGTCTTTGAATTTTTACATTACAGTAATTTGCATTCCCACATAAGTTGTTACGAAAACATTCCTTCCAAGCTCTCTGTGCTACAGAAAACATGCCAGGACCTTATAGACAAAGCCATTGCTAGCAAATGTCATTCCAATGTCAGCTCTGAATAACAGGCTACCATAACCACTTTTCCTCCCTGTAGACTCAGCTCATTTATACTGTTCTGGGCATCTTGAAACACCTATTTCTACTCAGGTACTCATTTTCCTATTAGTGATTCGCTTTCTCGTATTTTTAAAACCAGTTTTCCTCCAAGGACACGGGGGGATATTTCACTTAGTTTCTGGTAACTGAATAACTTTCGGTATCGGAATTGTTTCCCCATTTGCTTTCACCTGTACTGAATTCCTTGTTATCTTCAATAGGCATCCAGATCCAGCTACTTATCATTCCAGAAGTTCCCATCCCCTCCACTTCGACTTAATTTATCCTCCACTGTCCTGGTTCCTGGCCCTTCCTCTTTATATTCTGTTTTACTTGTTTCGGGAGCTTAAATGATTTTATAAGACCTAATTTTGGGTTCCTGCTTTGGAGCCATAGTTTTCTTACAGAGAAGAGCAGGAAATGGGTTCGACTCCTATTTCATTCCACCAACACTTTCTTGAGTCTCATCATCAGCTGATAGATGATGCCTTACAGGTTGCATAGCACTGGAACTTTCCTAGAGTAATGGCTCTACTGTCAGGGTTTTTCTGGGCTCATTCTTCCACTGACTTAATTATGATCTATGCTTAACAGAGTCCCAGTACAACTATTTTGCAGAACAGCTATTACCCTAGAACTACTATAGCACATATTGAGACATAGTTGTACTCCCCAGTAGGTAGAAATTGACCCCAACAATAAACTTTGATAATAAAGACAACAGGCTATCGTGGTTTTATTTATTATTTACCTGGTAGCATTGTGAAAGGTCACACTTCAAACTATGAGTTACACTTTATTCTCCATTCAGTTTGGGGTGTGTGTGTGTGTGTGTGTGTGTGTGTGTGCGCGCGCATATGTATATAATATCCTTGAATTGAAGAAGTGTCTGTTCATGGGACGGCAATATAAATGTTGGTGTCTGAAGACAGAGGAAAGAAATATATGTGTTTTAAACTGAATTAAGAGTCAGGGGGTTGGCGGGCTGAAGGGAGGTCTGGCATGAAAAGCTTTTTTCTTTTTTTCTTTTAAAGATTTTATCTATTTGAGCGAGCAGAGGGAGAGGGAGAACCAGACTCCCCACTGAGCGGGGAGCCTGACACAGGGCTCGATCCCAGTACTCCGGGTGCCTGGTTTTACATAGTGATACACCTGTAGCTAAAAGACAATTATTGATGGTCCTGCCAGGAAAAATAAGCTTTAAGTCTGCTTTAAGTCTGAAATGATCTCGTTTCTAACAAGCTTTTTCCTCACTGGAGAGTTCCTTTTCCAAGCGCTGGGTAGTAAGCAGTCAGGATCTCACTCAGGATCCCACAGTTGGCAACACTTAAGAGTTGGAGCCAACCTTTGGCGGAACAGAGGTGTTCAAATCTTTCAGGGACTCCCTTGAAAAATCCTAAGTATCCCTCTACCTTCGATCCCACCTTTCCACTTTACAAAATGATTCTTGAGGAAGACCGGCAGGAAAAGCAGATTTTCATTTAAGCCCAAAACACATGAGACAAAGGGAGTCCTCTGGTGGCCTGTGGTCCCACCAGAGCAGGTGACCTTGGGGAGGTAGGCAGGCCACACCCTAGAGAGCACCAACGACGTGCTCCCTGGAAGCTGTCACTGCACCAGGCAGCAGGACATGGCTGAGGCCCCGGCTGCTCTCCATGGAAGGACTGCATACAGCTTTACGTCCCCGGATGTACAGACGGCCCGAAACAAAGCCACTACATTCACTAGGTATCACTGCACATTTTTCTCAATCTAAAAAATTACCTAAAATTCTGAAGGACTTCTCAGACTTGTGCCAAGAACTGAAACCAGGGTGTTTTTAGTTTACACATCACAAAAGGAAGAAATGGCATACTGAAGTCGGAACCCGTTCTTTAATGATTCTCATCTAGCGCATCCCTCTGCAAAGTCTGCTAAGATTTCGGAGAGCAGGGCTTTTCAAACTTCTGTAGGAGGCAGTTTTCCTTGTATGTTTATTTTAATAAACACACAAAAAGAAGTTTTCTGAAAGGTTTATTTGTCACATTTAAAGTACAAAATCAAATACACAGATCCAAATACTGAACCATGTGAACAAGTCCGTCTATACATAGATCACGTAGCCCTACACAACCCATCCAAACATTCTAGCATAGCCCAATACTATCTTCTGAGTAAAAAGCATCACTTCCAAAAAAAACAAACTTTATTATTAGTAACACTGCCAAATGTAAATTATTTTCACTTTATCATTTGATAAAGGATAGAAACAGATACTGCAGAGGAACTGGGGAATTTCTAAGTATAAATCTAATATGTGTATGTGGGCTTTTTAAAACATACTCTATAGGAATAGTCAGTAGATGGACTTGCCAACCAAAGTCCCCGGGGCATATCAACTATAAAAGAAACAAGTTATGACAAAAAACTTTGTAAGATTAATTACATTCCAGAGGTTTTTTGTTGTTGTTGTTGTTTTGGTTTTTAATGCAAAAAAAAGGACTTTGTCTAACAGCACAGCATTTCTAGGTCCTATTTTCTATGGAGTGGTAATGAACTTTGAGGGAGACACCTATATCTGTTAAACTGGTCACTAACGGAGGTATATGATTTTTAACACTGTGTGGATTATTTCAACCAAAATGCAAGAGCACAGTTCTTTAGAAGAAAGGCAGAGATGTCAGGCTTGCCAGATACAGAATATATGTGGCCACTGAAAACACAGATGTCCCTGCTGATCATGGGGACTAAGTTATAACAGCGTCTTTGTTCTAGGATGTCATCTACCTCACGTGCAGACCACAGGATACTAAGCCTCAGATGCCCGAAAACGTTTGCAATCCAGGCACAGAATTTTTTCAGAGCTTCCTCCCATAACTGAGAACACACGCACACATACGGGGACATGGGTCATGAGCAAAGTCAGATTTATATTAATGGCTTCACAGTAGCAACACAAAATGTACTCAGTGTCACATTTCCATAGGAAAATTTATATTTACACTGTACACTTCAGTCTTGAAATGTGGACCCAAAAAACATCCAATTCTCAACAACCAATGAATTCGCTGAGGGTTCCATCCCCTCAGATCGCCCTAACTCAGCAGAGCGACAGGCCTTCCTTGGCCGCCAGGCGCTGGCGGTGGACTTTGTCCTGCCGCAGTTCTTCGTGGTTGGGGTGCCAGAGCTTCATGATGATCCTTTCGATGTTGAGAGCGTATACGGTGTGTGTAGGAATGACTTCCCTGTGCACCTGTGATTCAAATATTTGCATGTTTCCGATTTCACTTCAGTGTATGTATTTTTCCAACATATAAAATTAAAAAGGGTTCGATCCACAAACACACACAAAAGATGCACAAACCTACTCACTACAAGCCAGAGTCTAATGAAGCTCCAACTAGATAACAAGAAAACAAGCCTCTGAAATAGGAGTAAGGGAACAAGAGGATTTTTTTCTTTCCTTTCTTTTGCGGGCCATGTGGGGTCTGGGAGAGGGAAGGAGGGAGGAGGAAGGAGGCCTGGACCCTGGATTTGAAAAATGAAGGTAATATGAATGGCTTTAATAAACTAAAAACGGAAAACCAAAACCAGGAAGAGGAAAGGCTACTGAACATCTTCGTAAACTCAAAGAAACTTTGAACCTATCCCTAAATCTAGGCCAACCTGAAGGGGCCAAGAGTTACCTGCAAAGCTTCGAAAAGGTCGTACATGTTGACTGGAGGCAAAGAGGCAGGCAGAGTGTCCCCGGAGCAGGCCAGGAGGAGGGCAGCCTGCTGCTCTGCGTCATCGGGGGGCGGGTAGGAAGCTGGGTTCTGACCGGCACAAGGAGCAGAAAAGGCTGGAGGACTGGAAACAAAGCCAGTAACTAGGAAGGAGACAACTGAACAACTAGAATAGAAATGGGCTTTAATACATCTTATTAAAAATATCTTAAAATGAACGAGAAACCCCATTACAAACCCAATTAATTTTTAGCTAGTATATACATCAGTAGCCCATAATCTACATTCTTAAAGGCAGCGCATCTGTCAAGCTGCAAACAGAATGCGGAGCAACCACACTTCACCCCTCTCTCCACAATGTTAAAATATTTACTAAGCTCAGGACACTGAGCCAAAATTGTTTCCTGCCCTTAAAGTGCTTCTAGTCGGGGGCGGGGGGTGGGTACTTAATTAATTAAAGGAAAATGAAACTGAAACACTGATTTGAGAGAGGAAGATAAAATGTAACTGGAGACAACAGGACTGAAAAATAACATCCAAGAAAAGAAGATCCAGCACAGAATAAGCAAGAGGCAAAAATGGAGGATGGAGAAAATTCAAATCCTGCCAATTTCCCAAAACAGGACCTAGACAGAGTACCAGCAGGGAAGGCAGGCATAATTTTTATATCATAAAACTGCAGGTGTGACCTGCACAATTCTGAAGACCATCCCGGAGGTAACACAACTGTGAGGAGGTAACCCCGACGCGCGCAGAAGCGGGGTGTGAGCGTGGGTAAGGGCATCGGCACGGCAGCCCTGCTGGGGAACCAAGCAGCCAGCGGTGAGGCAGAAGCCCTCAGGGACCGGCCAGTGCGGGAGAGAGGGCAGCTCAGGAGGCCTGGCGGGGTCAGAGACACTACTCCCAGCATTCAACCACTAAAAGGAACTCCCCCCACCCCCTTTCTTGTTTTTTTTTTTTTTTTTGGTTGTTGTTGTTGTTTCCTAGAAGAGAATGACTTACAAAAGAGAACAAGTACTCCCACACAGATAGGCCTGAATGCGACTGAGCATGGAAACCTTCCCATCCGGCAATCTGAGTATAAACGGTGCTCCTCTGAGGGCCCTTGTGAGCCACCTAAAGGTCTTTAGCCATGAAGGAGGCTCCGGTTCAACCCCCTCCACATGCTGGAACACGTTGCTGTGTCCAACTCTCTTCTCAGCTTCCCACCCTTCACCTCTTCCTACCACACCTTCTACCTTCCCTTCCTGTTAGTTCTTCACCAACATCTGTCCCGCCGGCCTTCCCAGTTACACTTTGCTCTCTGAACGTGTACCTCCCTGTCATCTCCCTGACCAACCAGCTAACTGGCACTCAAAGAAATTCAGTCACTTCAGTCACCACGAGAAAAATTACATCGCTGCTTTTTCTTTCCCAAAGGCTTAAAATCTGGACTGAATTATTTGCTGGGAAGGAAGAAAGGAGGTGAGGGGTGAAGACAGACCCCACATGGATGAGATGAAAGGTCATCCAGGTCATCTCATAAAGCGATGACTCGGGACGTTACAAGTCCTGGGAGCCCTCCACGGAGGGCGGACAGAGGAATCCCGGAGTCAGGGGCCGAGACCAGGTCTGCCAGGAGCAATGTGATGAACCCAGTGTAGGCCACTGTCTGGAGCTACAGCCACGGAAGCCACACGAGGAGGTAGAGAAACACTTCCCATCCCTCCTCCCACCATCAAGACACCCAACCCTGACCCAACAATCACAGGCGTGCTTCCGACTGAGGGCAGGCCCGCTGCTACCACCGGGCGGGGGCTGGCCCTCAGGAGCCATCAGAACACACCGCACCATTCCACTCCACTTCGGAAGGTGCGAGGCACAAGGCACTCCCCTCGAACCACACGCGGCAGCCTCTGCGACTTCACTTCTGATAAACGGCACCAAGTACTTCACCAGTTACCAGGCAAGGATGCAGCTCCAGAAAACAAACCGCCCTGCTCTCAAAGGTACTTGGACTTACAGAAACGTAGTAACCAATCATTTACCAGCGATCGGACACACAACAATAGCACACCAGCTACAAAGAAGGGCTGCGCAATCACAAGAAACCCCATGTACCTCTCTATTAAGTTGTTGTACGCCACGACACTGTTCTTCAGGTACGGCTGTGGGGTCACGTTACTCCCAAAGGCATATTTAAAATGACCATCACGTAACCGATAAGCTTTCCTTCTGGACACAACAGATGTCAATATATCTTTCAGGTGATTCTGTGAAAACAAGTAAAGAAAGGAGAAACAGCATGAACTCCTGTTTAAAAGCAAATCATAAAACTTCCATTGACCAAAAAACGTTTACTAGTGTTCAGTGGACGGAGGCATGAGACAGGCCGGCATATGGTGGAACCAAATGAAGGTTTACCACGGAGCCACAGGGCCCTGCCAGAGCAGGAGCGTACACGAAGGAGGGAGCCGTGCTATTTTTATTTAGTTCTATTTAATAGGGGCTTGCTCTACATGTAATTTATTAAAGAAGTTATTTATACCCCTAAAACTGGCTCCTTTCTCAAAAAAAGGATTTTCAGATAGCTTTAAATGAAAGTACATAAGAGGGGAATGAAAAATGTCCGTGAAAACAAAGAGACAGAGCAGTTCCCAGCCTACTCCTAGCAACGGGGGAGTCGAGGTCAGCCTGGTGTTTCAACTACACCAGTAAGATCATCTCATACCCAGGCCTGAATGATATAAACTGTCATTTCCACATAGAATTCATTTAATGTTTACAACTTCATGAGACAACTCTTATGATCTTTGAGGTACATGTAAGGAAATGGGGCCCCCAAGTATTGGGAATTACCCAATATCGCCCAGCATACCCGGGCCCCATAGAACCCAATATACCTCGTCCAGTAATTGAATGCATAAAGTGAATGGATCAGCGGAACAGTGTGGTGAGACAAGAATCCCACTGTTTGGAAACAAAGTCTAATGCTCTTTCAATGCTGTGCCACAGCAAACACCAGTGATTTTAATCTTTACGATTCTCAAACTCTTTTTTTTCCCCCTTAAAATGGTTTCCCTGTTAAATTAAACACCAAGTCAAGCGCAAGTGTGATGCCCTAATTAACCTTTCTGAAGAGCTTAAGCTGTTAACGGAAGGCAACCGCTTGGACCATGGGGTGTCCCCTCCTCCAAAGAAAACAATTTCAGGATGACAACTCTGAGATGGCGACATTTTGGTTCTTTTCTTGCAGTCCCAACTTTCAACAACACACACAAGGTCGTTACACCCAACCTGTAAGATTGTTTCTGTCACCAGCAAACTAACCTCCACCGCATAGACAACAGCTGAGACCGCCTCCTCCGTGACGTTGTCCAACCCATGCTCGTAAGCGGTCACTATCATCCTCCCTTCAAGCTGACCCCGAGTGGGAAGCATCATTGTGTGGGAGCAGAGTTTCAAGTCATCATCATCTTGGGGATCCTTTGCCACAAACTGCTGGGCTCCCGAGAGGGGATTTTGAGGCTGGAATCTATGCTATGGGTAAGAAAACTTTTCAAAATTATTCATCACAGTGGCAAGCAGTAATGCAAAGAAAAGTAACCAATTTACCGCTTGAGATCCCACAAATTAATGCCACCAAAACCGTACCACAGGGTGTTAAAAAAAAAAAAAAAAAAAAGAAGTAACTCATGCACAAATAATCACAGAGTCGCACCCATTACATAGTAATAACGCAGACATGAACTAACGGGAACGGTGGCAGTGCGCACAGTGGTCTGTTCTATTCAGTGAACACCTGGGTAATCACAGAATATATGGCTCTGTGCTTAAAAATACAATTAGGGGAAAGGAGAAAATATAAAACTATTTTTAAACAAGTCAGAGTATACTTGTAAGTAAGCAAATTCTGAAAGTAGAAATAGAGAGTAATACTCTAATTACGCTCTAAAAGCCGAGCCAACCAACATAACCTCTAATAACAGGTATTCCAAGAGAACACCAGACAGTGTTTATATCATCTTCTACATAAAATCCTCAACACAGAATCTCGCTAAGACATATCATTCTAATTATTTAAAATAGCTTTTCTTGGGGCGCCTGGGTGGCTCAGTTGGGTAAGTGCACGTCTGACACTTGATTTCAGTTCAGGTCAGAGTCATCATCTCATCTCAGAGTCATGAGGTCGAGCCCCAAATAGGGCTCTGCACCCAGCAGGGAGCCTTTTTGAGATCCTTTCTCCCTCTTCCCCTCCCCTGGTTCCTAGAAGAGCACATGTGTGTGCTCTCTCTCTCTAAAATAAGTAAATAAATCTTTAAAAAAATAAAATAAACTAGTGTTTCCCAATCTTATCCCACCCATAAAACCTCTGCCTTCCTCCGGTACATCCAGACAGCCCATCTGGTCTCTCCACCATCAGTGGGAGATAAGCTGCTGGTAGCGAGTATGACCCGTCCCCATTTAAAGTTTGTATTACGGAAGGAACACTGGTTGTTTTTCCATTTTCCAAGTATAAAACTGTATTTTATATCAAATATCCCTTTCTAAACCAAGGCATGCTTCTCTGGAGATGCTGACGCCCTCGGACGGAATACGATGGATAGAAAACTCAGGGCAAAGGTAGCAGTAAGTGTTTCTTGATGTTAATCAACAAACCTATCAACAACCAGTCAAATCTCTAAAAGGAATACTTTTGAGAAACTTTCTTCCCCAAATACGAACAAAAAAGCAAGTTATTCTAAAATGTTTACAAGTGTTACAGCCAAACCCCTTCACGACTTCTCTGCTGATCCCCAAAGGCTCAGGGCCTAGCTGGGCATCACCAGGATCCTGCCAGAGACTGCCAGGCATCCTGTAGTCAGGGAGCAGAAGTCTTCAATGGGAGAAACATTATTCATTCCACAAAAATATTTTAAGAGGAGAAAGAATACAGGCATACTTTTTCAATCATTAAAAAATCGTGAGGTACTAATGAAAACATATTAATATTTATGTTGTAACAAACTAGAACTATAAAAATTCAGACACTTGGGACTCAGAATCTTTGAAACTCTCATCAACTTCAAATACAGTAACATCTTTCCCCCCTGAATCATGCCCCCCACTTTTTCAACTCTACTACCAGTATTTTAAGATTTATTTAGAAATGAAAGCCAGTTTCATCACACCAGCATTTAAATCAGTTGTTACCAAGATCTATCGAATAACAACCTACATCAAATTTCTGACGAACAGAAGAAAGCTTTTTCTTCCCCTTTGGTTTTCCAGGTTTAGCTGCAGAACCCCCTGTCCAGGGCAAAGATCCAGCACCCTCTGTGCGAGAGAAAAATCATAACCGTAAGAGAAAATAATGACAGTTGTCAACTGCTAAGTTTGCTTCATTTCGGGCTAAAAAAGTATGGAATGCTCAAGTAATGAAACTAAATAATAAATGCTTAAATTCAGATCTCCTCTTTCTACTTTCTAAACAAAATTATGAATCCTCTCAAATCGTGTTTTTTCAGCTGTAACCGAACTTATTCCTTTATGAAGACAAATTTGTTTTTTTCTATTTTAATTAATGTTTATTGGGTGCTTTCTTTGCTTATGAGTAGCAGTAGTACCAAAAAAGGACAGAATTTTCTAGTTTAAGATGGCGAACAGAGCACACAAATTTATCTCCTCTCTCCTCCAAGACCAACTAAAAATGGTAATAGTGAAAAGCAAACAGCATGTATCCATGATGGTGACAAAAAGGAAGACGAGTGAAACAAGATGAAAGCCCAATGAACTCCAACGATGAGCTAAAGAGGGGCGCCTGGGGGCTCAGAGGGTTAAGCCTCTGCCTTCGGCTCAGGTCCTGATCCCAGGGTCCTGGGATCTAGCCCTACATCGGGCTCTCTGCTCAGCAGGGAGCCTGCTTCCCCCTCTCTCTCTGCCTGCCTCTCTGCCTGCTTATGATCTCTCCCTCTCTGTCAAATAAATAAATAAAATCTTTAAAAAAACAAAAAAACAATGAGCTAAAGAGGTGCTGAATTACAAGCAGACACACGGAAGCCGTAATCCAGCAGTAACCTAGGCTAGGCAAGGTTGGGAAATGCAGAAACCAGTCAACCTGCACAGCAGAAATCCACCAAGAGTCTGGATTTGGAGAAGGTGAGTACAGTGGAAACCGGAGGGGTCAGTAAGGCTAAAAACAAGATTAATGGAAGGCCTGTATTCAAAAATCGCGTACACAAACACCTTCCCTCACCCCTAGCAGTGCGCTCGGTACAAAATAAAAATGCAGGGTCCCCTGTTCAAACATTTACAATTTCCAAGCAACCACGGTAGAGCCCTAAGCCAAGTAAGGGGCCCTTCGGAGTTCATGGGCAGTTCACAGGCCCCGAAGCCGGCCCAGCGCAGTGTTTATAACAGCAGGGGGAGGGGGCGGGGGGGGGGGGCAAGAGGATGGAGAACGCTCCTCTAGCTAAACAGAAGAAAACTTCTGGGCTATCCTGAGGTCGTTGGTACGGATGCCGGCAGCCCCGAGCACAACTGTCCGCGCGCTGCCATGGGAGGAGCCCCAGCCGAGCCGGCCTCCCGCCAGCAACCGCTACAACAAACCCCAGGCGTGCTCGTGTGCTTCACTCTTCAACACGCGTCGCCAGACCTCAATCATCTGTAACATGATCCGAAAGCCCAAGCTCAACAAACAGAAAACGGAGGTCCCAGATTAAAGAATTCAGGCAACACAAAGGACTTCAAATAATTTTTAACTGGTGTCTTCAGAGAAGTTTGAAAAGATGTATATCCATAAAACAAAAAGAATACGGTATTATAAAAATTGCTGAATTAAAGAATGCACTGGAGGTACGCCTGGGTGGCTCAGTGGGTTAAACATCTGCCTTTAGCTCAGGTCCTGATCCCAGCGTCCTGGGAACGAGCCCTTAGTTGGGCTCCCTGCTCCATGGGAAGCCTGCCTCCCCCTCTCCCTCTGCTGCTTCCCCTGCTTGTGTTCTCTCTCTCTCTCTCTCTCTCTGTCTTTCAAATAAAAAAATAAAATCTTAAAAAAAAAAAAAAAAAAGAATGCATTGGACAGAAAGGTTGAAAGAGTTAAAGAAATCTCACAAACACAAAGCATTAATGCAGATGTTTAAAATCAGTAAATCCAGAAATAGATTTAAGCTCCAATGAGGAGCTATCAAAGTCCTACCAGAAGATCAAGAAACAAAGTGGTTGTCTTTGAGAAAAAGTCTAGGAGTGGGAAGAAACTTTTCATTATAAGACCATCTGTATCATTTCTTTCTAACCATGAGTGTATGTATAGTTCAGAGGTTAAAAAAAAAAGGCAAAGTAATCCAAGCTCATTACAGTACACTTGAAAAATTCCCCCCCCCAAATTTTTATAAGATAGGGAAAAAAAAGGCCACTCATCATCTAAGCAAAAACATTAGTTCCATTTTGATGTTTTTTGAAGAATGAATTTTTAAAGCTTTAAAAAAAATACTCCAAGTCTGTCAGTTAAAAAAGAGCTATTTGGACACTTATGATGAGTACTGAGTACCGTACAGAATTGTTGAATCACTATATTGTACACCCGAAACTGACATAGCACTGCATGTTAACTAGACTGGAATTAGAAAGTAGCGGGGTGCGGGGGGTGCTGTTTGGGAAGTCAAGTTCCTCCTCTCCACCACTTCAAATGTCTTTTTGGAACACCCAGTCTGCCGGATGAGGTCAGCCGATCACGGAAGATTCCCAGCGAAGCCTCCTCCTGCCCGAGGGCCTGGGCGTTGGGTGACGCTGCTGATGTGTGACCACAGTCCCAGCGAGGATGCACAGCACCGTGAGTGAGGTCGGGCCCGCAACAAGGACAGCTTTCCCGCAGCAGGCAGATTTCAGTGCGGATCCAACGCTTCCACTTACTGGTCGCAGAAGGTGTCAGTTAAGTTTTGCTTTTTATTTCCTTTTGTTTTCTCTAAAGTTTCCTAATCCATAAAAAAGGGGCTAATACCTGCCCTAAACAGCTGTTGTGAAGGTTAACAGCAATGACAGACCGTGTCTGTCGCACTGCAGTTGCTCTATCGATATCATGAAAACCATTCTTCCTGCCTAGCTTAGAAAAACAGAAAACCCACCCCCAAGTAGTACACGTACAAAGAACTATTTCTATTTTTCACTTTTAAATCATCTCTTTGATGCCAGCAACCATTAATTTCATTTTAAGGAACTGTAGGCCTGATAGAGAAGTAACCTCTCAAATTCCAAACGTTTCATCCTTTATTTTAAAATAACCAGTAACAAACATTCATGCCTGTCAAAGGTTTTATTTAGTTAAAATCAGCCACTTAACACTTTCTAATACCACTCCATGTTTGTTTGGCAATTTTTTTTTTTTACTTTCAAGAGCACTTTTTCACTGTTCTCTTGTCCGCTTTTTAATATATATCTGTAGGGCAAATCTTACTGTATTTTGTAAGTGTGGAAGCAAGAACACCCAATAATTACCTATCCCACCTAAGCCAGCGGCAAAACCTCAATTTGCGCCTAAGTCTCTTGACTCCTCTCAGCCAGCATTTTTACTCCCGGTCCCACCACTCGCCCTTTCCGCGCACTTTTTAGAACACACGGACATGAAAAGCACGATCTAGGTCTCACCATGTTGGCTTTCCTGATAAATTAAATTTTACACAGAGGAGTGGATCACCTTTACGACCTAACTAGTTGAAGTCCACCCCTGTCTGAAGAAAACAGAGCATGAGAAATCGGACACCCGTGACCACATGCAGCACGGGGCGGGTGGGCTCAGGGAAACAGCCCCGCCTGACCCCACTCCCCACAAACAAACGCTCACTGCTCACTACTCTGCGCCAACGACAGCTTTTCCCAGTGTGAGGACTCGGCCTGGAGGAGATGCCACGTGAACGCTTTATCATACAGCAGAGGTTAGCAGAGGGAAATGAAAAAAAGTTCTAGTAGTCACTTCTATATAAAGATGACCGTCACAATCACCACGGGTCCTTTAAAAACAAAAATACTCAATCTACAGCAGGAGGGCCCTATAAATCCCAGTTTTTAACAAGAGCTCAGGGTAAGTTTTACTGCAAGGCAAATTTTTAATGTATTTAATTATTCATTTTTGACTACTTGATTCAAACAAGATGGTTCAAAGAGGTGACTTGCCCGCTTAAGCAAAAAACCAGTAGTCACTGTTTCTATCCAAACCTATTCGGGGCGAAGTGACAGGACCAGCTTCTACCTACCCCCCAAAAGGCGGCAGCTCTCACCTTCCAGGTGCTACTCTCCTACTCGAGAATGTAAGTGAGATGGTCAAAGTCCAGGTCTTCACCCCATGTGGTGGCTTCCCCTGCACCTAACCCTCACTCCCCTCCCCTGTGTCATGGAAACTTGCTGCTGACACCCGCTGCCCTCCACTTCTGCATCCTGACTGCCCACCCTCTTCCTCGTGTGTCCTTCGTTTAAGTCATCCAAAATTAAGCTGAGCGGAGAATAAAGACCAAAGTCAATCTAAGCGCAGGGAAATCTCGGGCATTACCAAGGCTCTAAGAAACCAGCTGCACCTGCGCAATAAAGGTTTTCTTCTGAGCCGTTCAAAGACCGTTTCCTTTTCGCGCAACAGATGTGTCTGTTAAAGGAAGCTAAAGCCTGGTGCTCCGTGGCTTTGCTGACGGACGTCCCCGGAAGTATTTCCACTCCCTTACCTGGTGTAGACACCAAAATCTGACAACGCGTCAGAATAGCCAGGAGGAAATCGTTGTGAGAATGGACTGAAAAAGGGAAGATTATCATAAGTCAAATACAAAATATTTAAAACGTAAGGAAACCATTATTTGACTTGGGATTATCCCCTACCCTGCCATTCTTTACACTTTATTTTTAATATTCGTAGTATTAAAATAATCTTACATACCACTAAAAACCCAATTTTATTTTTTTAACCGAGAAGACTACAAAATATATTGCAATTTATTACTGCAATTACTTATTTGCCATTTATTACAAGTCTGGGAAAACTTCAGAACAGTAAAATAACTCCCCAGATAATTATTTTACCATTATCCTGTGTGAGAAGTCTATGAGCTTCAAGGTCAAACTCTTCTTTGCTGATCTTCTGCTTGAACCACAACTTTAAGTTAGCCCAGTATCTGCAAAGGCAGAAGCAGTATTAAGAACCAAGGGGTCTGCTTCTTTCCAAAATTCACCTTACCTGCTCCAAAACCCAGGGTGGGAAATTTTGCATTCCCTACTGTATAATATGCTCAGTTGTGTTCCTCTCCCCAAATTCGTAGGTTGAAGCCCCAAACTCCAGCCCCCAGGAAGTACTATACTTGGAGCAAAGCCTTTAAAGAGGTAATTAAATTAGGGGCGCCTGGGTGGCTCAGTGGGTTGAAGCCTCTGCCTTCGGCTCAGGTCATGGTCTCAGGTTCCTGGGATCGAGTGCCTGCTTCCCTCTTTCTCTCTCTGCCTGCCTCTCTGCCTACTTGTGATCTCTCTCTGCGTCAAATAAATAATTTAAAAAAAAAGAGGTAATTAAATTAAATTATCATCTTCAAGGTGGGCATATGATGCCCATGTGGTGGGCATCCTTGTAAGAAGAGATTAGGACAGAGAGACACACACACACACAACCAGACAGTGGCCATCTACTAGCCAAAGGGAGAGGAGTCAGAAAAAACAGCCCTGACGACACCTTGATGTCAGACTTCCACCCTCCAGAATGATGAGAAAACGAGTTTCTGTTGTTTAAGCCGCCCCCTCTGTGGTATGTTGTTATGGCAGCCTTGAAAACCAACACACCTAGGAATCAGAATACCGACAGAAGGAGAAGGAAGAAAAGTTTTTCCCAGAAGGGACTGGCAGGTAATCACATAATTGGGTTCATGAATGAATTAGTCAAAACCACAGCTGTACCTTTCCTTCCTCACTGTTAACCTTTCTAAAAGATTACCCTCCAGAATCCTACATTTAAGATTTATATTTTAAAAGTACTATTATTAAAAGTATTAACTTAAATATGAATTTCAGATATGCGTTCTCATTAACTACGTTAATAATACAGTATCGTATATTTGAAAGCTGTTGAGAGATCTTAAAAGTTCACAAGAGGGGCGCCTGGGTGGCTCAGTGGGTTAAGCCACTGCCTTCGGCTCAGGTCATGATCTCAGGGTCCTGGGATCGAGTCCCGCATCGGGCTCTCTGCTCAGCAGGGAGCCTGCTTCCCTCTCTCTCTCTCTCTCTCTCTCTCTGCCTGCCTCTCTGTCTACTTGTGATCTCTCTCTGTCAAATAAATAAATAAAATCTAAAAAAAAAAAAAAGTTCACAAGAAAAAGCTTTGTAACTATGTATCATGACAGATACTAACTTACTGTGATAATCATTTTGCAACATACATAGAATACTTGTCGCACACCTGAAACTAATGTAATGTTATATGTCATATGTCAATCATCCCCCAATTAAAAAAAAAGATCTATATTTTAAAAGGTGTATGTTTTATGGATTGGGAAAGGGTCATTCATTCTGATCCTATAACCTCCTTCCCTTCAAATGAACTCAAGTTTTAATCTAATCAGCTGAAGTAATGAGTTTCTAAATTGCCTCACCACGAAGAAAACACCCATGGATAGAAGAAACTTAGTGGTTTTTTGTTTTTTTTTTTTTTTAAAGATTTTATTTATTTATTTGTCAGAGAGAGAGGGAGAGAGAGCAAGCACAGGCAGACAGAATGGCAGGCAGAGGCAGAGGGAGAAGCAGGCTCCCTGATGAGCAAGGAGCCCGATGCGGGACTCGATCCCAGGACGCTGGGATCATGACCTGAGCCGAAGGCAGCTGCTCAACCAACTGAGCCACCCAGGCGTCCTGAAACTTAGTGGTTTTTAAAGTGAAAACCAACCACTAATCATAAAAGGCTCCAGTTAACTAGCAGGGAAAAAAAGAGAGAGAGATTTGATCCTTTATACCTAAAGATTAGAAATAGGAGTAAAATCCGACTTTGCACATCCACAGCCCCTGATTCAGTGCTTAAGGAAGCTGCCCCTTCCTCATGAAGCAGAATGAAGAGTTACTCAGTCCATGTCTTAGAATCACTTTCAATTCACACTTAGCTACTTTCTGATGCTCACTTGAGTTCCTGACAGAAAAGAAAAAAAAAAGAAAAAAAAAGATTTCTAAACGAGACGGCCGAATGCCCTCACTGGCTTACTATACCCCTGGCAGGGCTTCTCCTGAACACAGATCCGCTTCAAGCCATCTGAGTCGGTGCCTCTGTATGTAACCGGCTACGTGTGCAAGTAACCGCAGGCAAAGCTTCGGCTTCACACGCATTCCTTCTTTCCAGGAGAAAACTAGCTTTAAGGGAGTCAAAGCTGCCTAAGACCCATTTCACTCAACAGCAAAATATGGTAAGTTCTAGAGTCTGGCATGACTTCTCACCTGATACTTACACACTCATTAGTCGATAACTTCCCAACAATGGACACTTAAATGCCTTTTTTTTTTTTAAGGACAGGAATAATTATGAAATGAAATAAAGCTCCACAGAAAAAAACAAGTGTTTCCCCATCCCATTCTATCCAATAAAAGATAGTAACATGAGACAAATTTCATTATTTAAAAACCCTGCATCACAATTTTACAAGAAAGATGCAAATACATTCATATTTTGAATGCGAACTTGTAAGTAAAACCAGGCTCTACCAGGAGGTTCTGCCGACATGATACCACCGATCTCCAGAGGCAAACTTCGTGGCCCAAAGGGGCAGCACCCCATCTAAGATCTGGAAGACCTGCTCCCCAACTCTGGTCTCTGTGTTACCTTGCTGTATAGCCATGGACAAACGACTGTTCCTAACAATTAGTTGAGGAAAAAGTCAGTCAGCCTCTGTGAAGGTGAGGATGATGGGAGAGAAATACAAGTGTGTCAGACGAGGAAGCACTGGAGAGACTTAGAGAAAACTAAATACATATGATCGAGTAACCAAAAATAATCCAACACCTCTCTACACAGGACACTCTCCGGGGTACGACACAAAGTGAGTTAACTAGCAAAGGCCACGTCTTTCTAGAAGCTGATGAGGGCATGCAACCTGACATAAAGGACATTCGGACCACAAGCTAAGTAGAAAACAACTCTTATCTGGGTTCCTTATACACTGCCTCTGCTCTCCCTGCCACCAAGGACCATGTGTAAATGGCCAGGTTGTATAAACCATAGCCAACTACTCATGGAAGAAATGTGAGACATCACTATAGAGCAATGTTATAGTGTTCAACCAAGAGGCACTTTCTAAGGAGCAGGAGGAAAAGACAGTGAGAGAATGGAAAAATACAAAACCACACTATGCCACTAGCTATTCCTGGCACAAAAGCGTATTTTGATTACATTGTTCATGGAGATTCACCCTACAGATGCACCAAATTTAGCTTTCGCATCTGTATTTGACCAACATCGGAGAGCCAGCATTGGCCTTTAAAGACCAAATAGGGAAGATCAACTTCAAATTTCTGGGAACCCTGTGTGATATGTGTGGGATCACAGAAGTCACCATCACATCTCATCAGTAAATCACTCACAGCCAGGTCTCTCAAATTTATTATATTATGGAAACACTTTCCAATATTTTAAGCATCCTTGATGTAACAGTAAAAAGTCAATTGTGCTTAAAAAATGTAAATTTTAGCAGTCAGTATTACAAAAGCAAGAAACTATAGTAATTAATGAATGGTGAAAACTTAATTTTACTTATTGAAATAATTTTCAGTTAAATAAGCAAAGAAATTGACAGTAAACATGAATATTAAGATGTAATTTTAGGTGGACTATTTTATCTTTGGGAGTCAATAAATGTTCACAAAAAATTAAATAATTATGCCAAAATAATAGATTCGATTTTAATGCTAGTGTTTGTAGAAGTCTGATTAACATTCATAATATTAAAATAATCTTTAAGGATTATATTTTTGCTTGGGGCGCCTTGGTGGCACAGTTGGTTAAGTGTTAGACTCTTGATTTCGGGTCAGGTCATGATCTCAGGGTGACATTGAGCCCCAGGACAGGATCCGGCCCAGTGCTCAAGTGAGGAGTCTGCTTGGCATTCTCTCTCCCCCTCCCGCTCATGCTCACTCGATCTCAAAGAAATAAACCAGTCTTTAAAAAAATTATATTTTGTTTCTAGTTATTCGGTTTAGGTCATGAGTATTTCAAAAAGTCTTACATGGGAATTCTGTGTATCTTGCTAGAATAAAAAGCAGAATGTTAACTCCATCACCCCAAAATTTCACAAGAAGGAAAAATTCCAAAATAACGTATGACATCCAAGTAACTTCAGCCTGCTCACAATAAAGAATATAAAGAAAAAGA
The DNA here is from genome assembly GCF_002288905.1 of Enhydra lutris kenyoni. Taxonomy (NCBI): domain Eukaryota; kingdom Metazoa; phylum Chordata; class Mammalia; order Carnivora; family Mustelidae; genus Enhydra; species Enhydra lutris. The sequence continues at coordinate 5,778,504 of NW_019154108.1, read as the reverse complement.
TAAGAAGAAAGTGTCCCCCCAAACGCCTTGCTCCTGCAGCAACATTATTTTTAAGGGACCATCTACCCAGGAATGCAAATGTGTGGAATATCCCAGAAGCCATCTAGCAGCAACAACACAGGCATTCTAATTTTAAACATTTAAAATGTGTTTCCTATATTAAAAAAATATATAAAATTGTAATAACGATTAATGTTCTGAAAACTTCCAAACTCGTCCTTGTACTTCTGAAATATCTTATTTGGCTTCGGCCCTGGCCGGATTACTGCTGGTTCATCCCGCCATCAGCACTGGCCCTGATGGTGGACTCGGTCCCCTGCTGTAACCCAGGTCTGGCTGGGTGCATGCGGCTCTGGAACCCTTCGTAAGGCATCAGAGCCAGGAATCAGGCATGGGAGGCCTGGTGACTTCTGAAGAGTTACGTAACCTCCCTAGAACTCGGTCTTCACGTCTATCAAATGGGAATAATAACCGTCCGGACCTCACATCTCCGATGAGACAGTACGTTAGGGTGCTTAAAAGGTGATCAGCGCCGGTTACTGAGATCATCCCTATAACCGCGGTGATGCTGTCAGTGCTCTATAACGCAGGATCTACGCATCCCCGACCTCAGGAAGCTCCCGCCTCCAGGAAGCCCTCGGGGACGGGCCGCCAGGCGCGGTGCCCGATCCAGCCGAGGCGCGTCGGGCTCCGGGTCACTCGGCCCCGGGCAGGCCCCACGCGTCCGGAAACTCCGCGCAGGGGCCCGCAACCGCTCAGTAGGCCCCTGGGCGTGGAGTGCGCCCCTCCCGCCCCACCCAGGGCAAAGAGTCCCGGGCGAAGGCGCCCGCCCGAGTCCCGAGGGAGCCCGGGAGGCCCGGCCCCTCCAGCGTCTGGGCGAGTTCCGGCTGCCCGCCCGGCTCCGGCCCGAGAAGCCCGGAGGCCCCGCCGCCCGCGACGCGAGGCAGCACAGGCCTCGGGGCGGCAGGGGGGCGTTTCCAGGGTGGGTCGGCGGCCCGAAACCAGGGGAGCACCGGCGCGGGGACCCGCAGGCTGTGCCAGAACAGCTCTTACTGTTTCACGTTGTCCCCCAGGGCCTCGCTCAGGTTCTTCTTGGCCGCCTCCAGCTCGCTCACAAAGGTCGCCATTGCTCCCCACGTCTCACCCGACCGCAGACCGCCCTGCCACAGTGACCAACAACCGAAAAACCAATTACGCGAGAGTCTCGGGGCTGAAGGCTCGGTCCGCTCCGGTCTGTCCCGCCCCCTGTCCCTCAGAAGACTTTTGTTTGGTTTTCGGCTCCGCCCGCCTTCCTGAAGAGAAAGTGAGGAGTAAATTCGCCGTTTTCTCAGTCCTCCTCCTCCCGCCCGCTCGAGTCACGTGATTCCTATCGTTGGCCCCGCCCACACCCTACTTAAACCCGGGACCGACCTGGCCTGCAGCGACGCCTGCAGGGCCGGCGCTTCCCGCTCTTTCAGTCTTACCGAGTTCGGCCCCTGTCCTCCGACCTAGATGAGGACCTTCCCCGGCGGATAAGAAAGCAAACGCTCTGTCAGTTTGGTTCTTTCTTTGCCTTAATTTTCGCCAACCACGAATCGTGTCATAGGCCACCTACTAGAGTCGTCTTAATTTTCTGCGTCTTCCGGAAAAAATGTGAAGTTCTATGTAGGCTGGTTTTGCGTTTTATTCACTGCTGTTGCCCCGGTTCCTAGAGCAACGCCCCCCGCGCGCTGGGCTATCCGTGCGTATTTGCCTAGTGACTGAAGTTATTGGGAACAATAAGGGAAATACACGGAAGGAAAAAAAATAAAAAAGAAAAAGTGTTTTACCCCCAGCTCCGGACAAACTTCCACCTGAGAGTCCCCTCCCGCCTGCCCCGTAGCTTGTAATCGTGTCCTATCATCGGTTGTGCGTCTCGGTGGGTTTCTAAAGCTTAATGTAATAATACACATATTTCCCCCTGGTATTACAGTGTCTTGATAATCATTTTAACGACGGCTTTTTAAATACCCCAGATAAAACGTGCACAATAACTTGCTTCCTAATTGTTAGCCTGCTGTTTCCATTTTCTTCCTCTATTAAAAGCAATTCTGTTAATAAACTCTATAAAGCTTTTCTTCATTTCGGGATTATTGCTCTAGGATGGGGCCCCACAAATAGAATTCCTAGTTTAAATGGTAAGCATATTTATAAGAATCTTGGTGTGTGTTGTCAAATTGTCTCCCAAAGATGGAAAATAATCCTAACTGCTGTGTGTAATTTCTCTGCGGAGGCCTCTTCAAGCTGCTTCGCTTATTCAGCAAACAGCTACTATCCTGTGCTGGGAACGCGCATGCGCCGGGTTTGCGAAGATGAACGAGGCAGGCAAAGTCTTCCTATGTGTGTCCAAAAACGCTAGACAAATTTTGGCTTTTTGTTTTATTTTATTTTATTTTATTTTATTTTAAGATTTTATTTATTTATTTGACAGAGAGATCACAAGTAGGCAGAGAGGCAGGCAGAGAGAGAGGGGGAAGCAGGCTCCCCGCTGAGCAGAGAGCAGGATGCGGGGCTCAATCCCAGTACCCTGAGATCATGACCTGAGCTGAACACAGAGGCTTAATACACTGAGCCACCCAGGCACCCCCAAATTTTGGCTTTTTAAAAAGTAGTTATCCACTTCTGCTTTTTCATGGCTCCCCACTGTAGACAGAAAGAAAGTCAACCACCAAGTAGGTTAGTAAATGCTTTATTCACTGTCTTACTGAAGATTATAGCCCAGGAACAGCTTTTCAAATTGCTCTCAAATTCTCAAATTGCTCAAGAACTGCTCTGAAGCTTGTTATGTGTACAAATCGTGTATATAAAATTATTATATGTACATAAGGGGGGAAAGGGTGCACGTGCTTGCAAGCAGATCTCCAAATGTGCATCACAAGGTATAATTTTTTAGAGTTCTAAAAAGGAAGGTTTACTGATTTCCACACAGAAGTGAGAAAGACCCTTAAGTCATCTTAATACATTATGTTTCTATCATGTCCGATTGTTCAAAAACATTGTTTGAACACCTCTGTTTAACTGGTTTTCCAGTTCTTGCTGTTCTTGATTTCTCCTTGAGGTCACTTGAGATGGTCATAGAAGGTAGACATTAATCACCTACTGTAGTTTTAGTCCACGCCACTGAGTATGGAACAAATTCAGTACTGAACAAAATTCAGACTCCTAAATCTGGCGTTCAAATTTTCTTATGACCTGGACTCTGCCTCTGTCCAACTCATGCACATCCTGGCCTGTCCCCATCACCCCTTAGAACACACTTTGCACTCCAGTTACTTGACTTTCTGAAACAAACCACATGACTCAGTCCTTTTACACATCTCTCTCCCTTCTGCTGGTTTTGAGACCTATGGGTGGTGACCTACATTTTTCACAGTCAAGTTCAGACATGTAAAAACCTGTTAGAGGGCCAATTCAACAGCTCTAGGAAAGGGCACAAGGAAATGTTTAGGTATATCCTCCAGGAACAGTCCTTGTTTCTCATTTCTCATTTCTATCACTACCTATCCCCTAAGAAAAATATGGCTCTCTGCTTCACAAGCACTTCACATCTGTGTTTGATAACATCGATAACACTCTACACCTAGTTCAATTAAATATTTCTTTTTCTCTCATCACTTTGGATACCTATTAGCACCAATTTCAGTATAATTGTTCAACGTCCCTTTAAACTGTAGAGTTAGACAATGTAACATACACAGAAGTCTGACCAAATAATGTACTTAATAGAAATAAATATAAAAAACATTTGTAATTTAGCAGATGTCCATTGGCAGATGAATGGATAAAGAAGATATGGCATATTATAGATAGATAGATAGAGAGAGAGATAGTTAGATAATGGAATATTACTCAGCCATCAAAAAGACTGAGCTCTTGCCATTTGCAACATCATGGATGAAACTGGAGGGTATTATGCTAAGTGAAATAAGTTAGTCAGAGAAAGACAAATACCATATGATTTCACTAATATGTGGAATTTAAGAAACCAAACAGATGAACATAGAATAAGAGAAGGAAAAATAAAATAAAATTAAGTTAAAAAAGAGAGAGAGGGAGGCAAACCATAAGACACTCTTAATTCTATGAAACAAATTGAGCGTTGCTGGAAGGGAGGTAGGTGGGGGGATGGCATAAGTGGGTGGAGGACATTAAGGAGCACTTGATGTGACGGGCACAGGGTATTATGTGCAACTGAGGAATCACTAAATTCTACCCCTGAAACTAATACTATACTCTACGTTAACTGAATTGATATTAAATTTTTCAAAACTTGTAATCTGGTGATTTACTTTAAAAAAATTAATTCTGCTTTTAGTGATACTAGTAGTTACACAATGCATAACTCATACAGACAACTATTAAACAGCTTCAGAAAATGTAGGTTAAAGTAGTTCATAAAGTGCAAAGAATTTTTAAAAAGTGTAAAGAATTCTACAAATGTTCCTTTTAGCTTTAAAAAATGTTATTTTTTGGACTATCCCATAGCAATTTTCTCTTTCCCGATGGCAGGTTAGTTCTAGGGTAACTAGTAAAATCAACTCAATAGTATATTGGGAACAAACAATATAAAATAAGAGTTTCTATTATTAACATTACACATATCCTTTTCTACTTCATTAAAATGAAGTTAAAACTTTGATAGTATTTGTACATTGCCTGCTTTTATGCAACTTCTTTCCATGTGCAATTACACAAGCATAACTATATGCAAATATGCCTATGTACAAATATAAGACAAAGGAAAACCCCCAAAAAGTTTATTTTCATACCAGTTTTGTGTGGGTAGCTACGAAAGTCTGGCCTCTGCCTGCTTAACTCTTCCCCATTCCATATTTTATAAAATGTCCGATCTTTGGCAGTAGGCTTTGATGTTGATGGAGTTGTGAGATGTCTCAGATCTGGAAATTATATTATTGTTGCTATTATTTTTCACAGATACCATATTTAGGATTTTTAGACCTATTTATAAACCACCGACTCCTTGTTTACAAATACTTGCTGATTGGCTTTCTTACTCCGTACATTAGCAGTGGCTCATTAGCCTTCTTCCCAGAGCACTGCCAGCCACTGTGTGAGCTGGTGTTTCCTTTTGGACATCAGCAGCCCAGCTTTACTGCAAGGACTCTTAGATTTCATCCTTAAAATATATTTTTTTAAAGATTTTATTTATTTATTTGACAGACAGAGAGATCACAAGTAGGCAGAGAAGCAGGCAGAGTGAGAGGGGGAAGCAGGCTCCCTGCTAAGCAGAGAGCCCGATGCGGGGCTCGATCCCAGGACCCTGAGATCATGACCTGAGTGGAAGGCAGAGGCTTTAACCCACTGAGCCACCCAGGTGCCCCTGATAATATTTTTAGTCGCTCTTTTGAATTAACCATTGTAGCATTCACTGTTATTTGTAGTACTTATTACGGGTACACTACACTCCATGTGGGGTATAATATGTGTAGTTGTACACAATGATACCCAGTGGCTCACACTCACCATATAGGTCTGTCCGAATAAAATATTTTAGGAAATTCTATATAATGGTCTTCCTAATCTATATCTATATTGAGGTACAGATTTTAATATCGTTAAAGCTTACAGACTAGAATATATTAAGTCCAAGTTAAATTTATGGCTGAAAAAACAATTACAGAGGCATGTTACCCTGACACCCCACATATTTATTTTATGTCTGCCAGAAGGAGGTGAAGAGGCTCTTAATCTTTTTTTTTTTTTTTTTTTTTTTTTTTTTTAATGCCGTGGACTTCATTGGCAGTTCTGGAAAAGCCTTTGCAGCCCTTCTCAAAAATAATCTTCCCACATGCATGAACCACTTAGGCTTATGTTTTAAACAGTTTTATTGAAACTGTTCTATCCTTGGGTCCCAGATTAAAACCCTCTGAAGCTTTATAGGTACTTAATTTGCTCAGGGTGCTATAACAAAATATTGCAGACTAGGTGGTTTAAACAACAGAAATTTATTTTCTCACAGTTCTGGAAGCTAGAAGTCACAATTAAGGTGCCAGCAAATTTGGTTTCTTGTGAGGGCTCTGTTCCTGGATTGTAGATGGCCATCATCTTTCTGTTATCTTCACAAGGCTTTTCTTCTATGCGTGTGTGTGTGTGTGTGTGTGTGTGTGTGTGTGTGTGTGTGTGAGTGTGTGTGTAGGGAGGGAGAGAGGACAAGCATGGGAGCTCTCTGATGTCTCTCCTTGTAAGGACACTAATCCTGCTGGGTCAGGGCCCCACCCTTATGACCTCACTTAACCTTAACTAACTCCTTAGAGGCCCCATTCCAAAAACAGTCACGCTGGGATTTAGGGCTTCAAAATATTAATTTGGAGGGGATGCAGATATTCAGTCCAAAATAGTACTACTATGTGAACTTAATAGAACTACTTAATAGAACTACTATTAGAACTATATATTATATAATAGAACTACTATTAAAACTATATATTAGAACTACTATAGAACACTTAATAGAACTACTAAGTGAACAACGGTTTCCCATTCTCTTTCTCAGAAGTTCTTGGAAATTAAAGTTCTAGGACTCTGAGAAACGGCAGATATCTAGGGATTCTAGTAAATGAAAGACACCTAAACAACCCTAAGAATACTGAAAAGTAAACACTGGTTTTACCTATGCTCTAATACTGTCATGGTTGACTTGACCAAAGCCTTTTTGCTGGACTTAGTCTCAGAATAGTCTCAGAAGTTAAGGGGTAGAGGGAAGAAGCATGATCTGTGACAGATGGACAATAATTAAGAGCCAGTCAACTGTACAATACTTAACCCTTATAATATGTAAATAACTATAAACATTATCTAGTCTAGTTTTTAAAATCTATTTTTAAAATTATCCTGTAACAATTTTCCTTCTCCCAGTTAGGGGAGTGTGAGTAAAAATAGAAGTATTGTAAAAAACTGAAAGAAAATTTAGAATTAGGACAATCAGAGAGCCCTTCTGTAGCTCAGTTGGTAGAGCAGAGGACTGTAGGTGTGGTGGCTAGAGGTAGGACGATCAGCTGAGACTACAGGCCCGGTAGAGTTTCTTATTCAGCTAAAAGGACAGAAGAGGGGCCGAGCTGGACCACAGATGGATCAGCTTCTGCGGACAGAGAGGCAGCCAACCGTGGGCACAGCCCCTTAGGTCTCCCCAGGATATTTCTGTGTCATGCAGGGTCTCTCAGAGCAGCTCTTCATTCTTTTGGCCTTTCTCACTCTGACAACATGACAGCAAGACCCCCTTGCTCTGGTTTCTGTGCTGGTAGAGAGAACACTACAGACAGACTGCAATGAGACCGCACATGGCTCACAGAGCTCCCATTAGGGATGAAGTTAGTGTGCACCTATCAGCGGTATTTGCGGCACCCTCCTTTAAACTTTCTAAAACACGAATTATTAAACAGCATGTGTTGGAAAACCACCCCTCCAAACCTCTGTAAGCAGCGAGCCAAACTGAAATTTGGGAAACTTGGCTGAAGACTTTGGCCACTACTCAGAATGTGGATAAGAGCTTCTCCGGGTGTAAGAAGTATTTTGTGTAGTGATGGGGGTCAAGCATCAGAGAGATCTTTGGCTCTGGGGCCACCTGGGGACATTCCACACTGCACATTGGCACTAGAGTTGCTCATGACATCCAACCGAAGCTGGATGGAGACCAGACCTCACCCTCTGGAAAGAGGGAAAGCCACAAGGGTGGGCCCAGAAAGACGAATTGTTGTCTGCAGTTGCCCTAAGAAGCCTGACCCTAGGAAAGGAACTTGATAAGTAAATTTTTGGAAGATTTGGCCAGTGCTAATTGTTTGAAATTGAAGAGGTGACCTGCTGTCCGGAGTTCTAGCTGCAGTCCTATCCACCTGCTGGAGTCCTGGGTCCGCTCTCTATCTTTGTCAGAAGCAATAACCCCGCTGGGAGTCAGCACTTCCTCCAGAGTCAGGAACTTAGTCTTGCATATCTTTTCTTAGCTTTATGCCTAATTTCTTTAAAAAAATATTGTCGCTTTTGTCAAGACATCTTTTTCATCTGTTACATTTACATTTGAAAGCTACCCACGGCTAGTGGGAGTCATTGAACAGCGCAGGGTCAGACCCTCCATTACCGTATGGAACAGGGCTTTACTAGCGGGTGTCTTGGCCTTGTACCTGGCTTTCACCGCCCTCTTCACATTTTACCGGTAGGTATGATATTTGCTGTGCACTTGGAAAAAAATACCCTTTGTTCCTAGTTTGCTGAAAGTTTTGCCATGGATTGTGATTGAATACATCAGTGTGTTTCTGCATATCTATTCAAAGGACTGTATTATTTTTCTCCTTTTTTTTTTTTTTGGTGTGGTGATTTGTACCGATTTTTTTCCTGATGTAAAACCACCCTTGTATTTTTGAGATAAATCCTCCTTGATTGTGATACATTTTTAAAACACATTGTGGCATCTGATAATATTTTGTTTAGGATTTTTGCATCTAGGGATAATACTTCTGAATATTAATATCGATCTAAAACTTTTGAATACTGCCTTTGTTGGGGCACAAGCATTGCATCATTAAATGAGTTGGGGAGTTTTCCCACTTTCCTGCCTTCTGAAATAATGTTTAAAAAGGGAGAGCGGCTTCTCTGTTCTTTGAAAGTTTGAGAACGTTTCCCTGTGAAAACATCCGAGCCTGCTCTGGGGGAGAAGAGGGCAGATGTTTAAAACGTCCCAATTCCATTCCCTGATTTGGGGGGTTTCCCGTTTTGTCTTGAGTTAATTAACTTTTGTATATTGATGTGTTTTTTCTGTACACTTTCCCATTTCTTCTAAGTTTTCAAAGGAGCACTGTGTGGGTAGGACCTTTTGCTGGAGTCCGGGTGGGCTGCGGGAGGTGGCCGGGTGTCCCACCGGCGTCTCGCCTTCTTGGCCTGCGGGTGGACGAGGCTAACGCGGTCACTCTTTTCCTGACGCCTCAGAGAACGGCCCCGCCTCAGGCCTAATTCACGGGAACTTTTTTCCAGAGAAAACTCCGCAGGGTCACGTGAGGAAGGAAAGCCCGGGTGTGGGTTCTCCGGTGTGGGGTCTCGGTTTTTTCACCCCATCTTTAAAAGGAGGCAGTTTCGGTTTCGGGTTTTGGAACCTAATCTGGGTGCCGGGGCTCCTTCGGGCGCTGGGCTGGGCTCTCCCGACCCCGGAAGTCTTGGCTCGGCGCCCCCCAGGCGCACCCCACCCCAGAGCGGCCCCAGAGCGGCCTCAAAGAATTTCTGCGCGGACACAACGGGAGCCCCTCCCGGGTCGGGCCGGTACTGCCCCTCCGTGTGGAGGTGGTGACCCGACGGCGCGGGGACGCGCAGCGACACCGCGCAGGTTCCGGTCGCCTAGAGAGGTGAACGGCCGGTCCCCCGCCCCCTCGGCCGGGAGGAGACGCCGCGCGGGCCCCGCCCCGCCCCGCCCCGCCCCGCCCCGCCCCGCTGCCCCGCCCCGCCCGGCTGGTGTGTCCCGGCCGGCCACCAGGGGGCGATGTGCCCTCGTCCGTCCTTCGGCGCCGCGGCTGCCCTCGCCGAGCGCCGCATCCCGCTCCCCGCCGCTCCGGAAGCTCCCAGGGCCCCGACCGCCGCTCCGGTGGCCGCTTTGCTCCTCGACCGCACACCTGCCGGCAGTCCGAAGCGGCCTCCAGGAACGCTGGGGGCCCCGCCCGCGGAGTGCTCGGGTTCCGTGGTCGGCAGTGCGCGCCGGGCCACCAGGAGGCCCCCGCCCCGCTGCGCTCAAATTCACGGCCCGATTCCGCACAGGGTCGCCGCCGACGGGGAGAAACCGAATTGCCACGTCTAGGAGCCATCTGGGGGCTGAAGACCAAAGGGCCTCGGAGCCCCTGGGGCGGTGACGGCCTCGAGAGCTCACCCAACCCTGAGAGCTCGGGCCCGGAGCGGAGGAGCGCGCAAAGGCCTTTCCCGTCGGACCGAAACCGGCGACGCTAGCAGCTCCCGCTGGGAGCCGGCCGGGCTCTGCCGGGACCTCCCGCCGTCCAGACCGGAACCCGGGGCGTCCAGACCGCTCGGCGGCGTAGACGAGGAAGCCCAGGCCCAGGAAAGCTGAGATGCCCTGAGATAGAAGCGGTGGGGTCGAGGCTGGGCCGGGGTCTGCCTGATACTAGTTCGTGTGCTTATCCCCTTCGCTGTGATAATCCTAATCATAAAAGTTAATTCCACGGAGCGTTTAATATCTGCCAAGCCCTGAGTGGGATGTTTTGCAATGCTTTTGTTTGTTTAAGATTTATTTAATTTAATGAGGGGCGGGACGCAGAGGGAGAGGGAGAGAGAGGGAGAGAGCGAGGCCTCGATGACGTCATGGCCCTGAGATCGTGACCAGAGAGGAAATCAGGAGTCGGAGGCTGAACCACGGAGCCACCCGGGCGCCCCTCGTAATGCTGTATTTAACGCCCACGACAGCCCCGTGAGGAAGGTACTGTTGTTTTCGCAGTGCCTTGTATCGCTATAACGTAGAGGCTGCTTTTAGGCAGCGGACTTGAGCCACCGAAACTTTAGGAAGCAAAAGGCCCACTGCCTGCGCAGAGCTGAGTGCAAACAGGCCCACTGGGCTCCGCGCCTGGAAAATAGCCAGAGGCCCTAACCAACCAGTGGCTACTTACAACCCCGCACAGTTACCAAAAAGGGGGAAATTCCATGTTCCCATAACCTTTCACTCTGCCCTTTAGCTGTAGCTCCCGCCACTGCCTCCTGGCAGACACTGTCCTTTCCTGTCCCACCCGCTGTCCCTCTCAATATATTCAATACGGTTCTATCTCCTTTGTTCTGCTTCGGTGAATTTTTTTCATCACCCACACCGCCAGCCTCCACGCAATCAGGTCGCCCCACATATAGTAGCTTATTATTACCATAGTACTCTGTTTAACCCTCACCACAACCCGATAAGGTAGGTACTATTCTTTCTTTAATCTTTTATCTAAATTCAATTCAGTTAACATATCCTGTATTGTTAGTTTCAGGGGTAGAACTCAGTGCTTTATGAGTCACCTACAACACCCAATGCTCATTACAAGTGCCCTCCTTAATGCCATTCACCTAGTTACCCCATCTCCCACCCACCTCTCCTCGGTTTGTTTCCTAGAGTTCAGCACCTCTTATGGTTTGCCTTCCTCTCTGTTTCTGTCTTATTTTATTTTCCCTTCACCCATGTTCATCTCTTTGGTTTCTGAAATTCCACCTATGAGTGAAATCATGTACTATTTGTCTTTCTCTGTCGGACTTATCTCACTCAGCATAATACCCTCTAGTTCCATCCGTGTCGTTGCAAATGGCAAGATTTCATTCTTTTTGATGGCTGCATAGTATCCTATTGTGTACATACACCACATTTTCTTTATCCATTCCACTGTGGATGGACATTTGGGCTCTTTCCATAGTTTGGCTGTTGTGGACATTGCATAGAAGGTGCCCCTTTGAATCACTATGTTTGTATCCTCTGGATAAATGCCTAGTAATACAATTGCTGGTTCATAGGGTGGCTCTATTTTTAACTTTTTGAGAAACCTCCATGCTGTTTTCCAGAGTGGCTGCACCAGCTTGCATTCCCACCAACAGTGCGAAGGGATTCCCCTTTCTCTGCATCCTCGCCAACATTTGTTGTTTCTTGACTTGTTAATTGTAGCCATTCTGGCAGGTGTGAAGTGGTGTCTCACTGTGGTTTTGATTTGTATTTCCCTGATGATAAATTATGTTGAGCATTTTTTCATGTGTCTGTTGGCCATTTATATGTCTTCTCTGGAAAAATGCCTGTTCATGTCTTCTGCCCATTTCTTGACTGGAGTTTTTGTTTTTTGGGTGTTGAGTTGCGTTAAGTTCTCTATAGATTTTGGATACTAGTGAAGTAGGTACTCTCATCATCACTGTTATTTTACAGGGAGAGAAGTTGTCATCAAGGGCTAAGAAACTGGGGCGCCTGGGTGGCTCAGTGGGTTAAGCCTCTGTCTCAGCCCAGGTCATGATCTCAGGGTCCTGGGATCGAGCCCCGCATCAGGCTCTCTGCTCAGCGGGGAGCCTGCTTGCCGCCCCCCCGCCCCCTGACCTGCCTGCTGCTCTGCCTGCTTGTGATCTCTCTCCCTCTTTCAAATAAATAAATAAAATCTTAAAAAAAAAAAAAAAGGTTAAGACACTTGCCTACAGCCGCATGGCTAATCACTGGTGTTGTTGGAGTTGAGCCCAGGCAGTCCTGCACTTGAGCGTGTACATACACTAGCCACAATGTTCTCGTGCTCTCCCTATTACCCATGCCTCAGGCCAGCTCTTCCCAAGGATTTCATCTGAGAAAGCTAAGGAAGGATGAAAATTCCTAATGCCCTCCAGCCGCTATAGCTGATGGCATCCTTCCAACCATCTGTATTATACATAATGCAACCCCCTGGAACCCCATGATTCCTGTGCACTATGGGGACAGAGGTCATGCATGTCCTGAACCCATGTTACAAGAGACCCCTCTCCACACTGCACTGGCCCCATCACGTGCACATCAGCTAGGCTGGGAGGTTTAGGCAGAATCGTCTTTCATTCTCTCTGTTTTGTGTTTTGCACAAATTGATGCCTGGGTTTATTGCCCACCTGTGTCCCCCCCCACCCCCCACCCCCGTTACCAAGTGTAATGAAGAGTCCCAACCTAGAAAATAATATGTGAAGGGTTGACTCCAGTCCAGGAGCATGAAGCAGGTCCACCCAGTCTTCTCCCACATGGAAGGAGGACTACCTACCTACCTCTATGTGTTGTTTGAAATAAACTTTGTGGTATCGTGTCTGTATGGTAGAGCCTGATCCAGTCGGCTTTACTCTTACTCTTCCCCAGTAGGGTTCTAGAGGCTTGGGACTTCAAAACCAAAAGCAAACAACTAAAACAAGCAAATAAAAAATGCCAGAAGTGTGCCTTTTGCTACTTCTCCATCATTACGATCTGTAGAGACCCTATGATTTTTAAATTTGTGTGTGGAGAAGGTTATAGCCAGTGTAAACCAGAGTCATGAAATCTGGCTGCTCCTATGACCAGTGACTTTGAGGGCTGGTTGTCTAATACCATATGGGCAGGAACTGGGGGTCAGTTCTCTACTAGCTAGGAGGGGCTGATGAGCAACCTCACACCCCAAAGTACCTATTATATCACTGGGTGGCTGGGATGACTGTGTGTTCTAATGCCAGCACACCCAGCTTCTGATCAGATAATAATGTTAATAAACATTTACCAAGCACTTACTATGTCCACACAAATTACGCTAATGTCCAACCTAGTTCCTAGGGAGTTTGTAAGGGATTCCTAGGAACCAGCCAGGCCAGGGGATTCCTAGGAACCAGCCAGGCCAGGACAATGGAATTAATTCCAGTTGCTAACTCTGGGGAGCCCAATGGGGCCTATGGAAGACATAAAGGGTATCTACCCTCCATTTCTGGGACCTGATATGGCCAAAGATTACTGGAATTTGCTTTCTCTGACAGAGAATTATTTCTGTTTAATTTGCCTGTCCCAATATAACTTCAATAAAAGTAGTTTCTCAACTTTGGTAATAGAACCACCTGGGGAGATTTTCAGTGACACCACACCCAAGCCACCCTCCAGACTGATTAAAATAGAATGTCTGAGAAATGAAACCAGGTATTGGTATTTTTCAAAGTCCCCCCACCCCTCACCCAAGTAATGTCAGTGTGCATCCATTCTTCATAATTTTCCTCCTGAAAGTGACTTACAGTGCAGGGCACCTACAGGATCTTTTAGGGCAGAGGCCTGTGGGCAGGGAACCACAAATGTTCCTGGAGAGAGTATGCTGATCTGATTGAATTAAAAAAGGCAAGTTCCAATATGTTTGCTATAGGTCAAATCAGATATCAATTTTATAGGGTCACTTAATACAAAGGATTTAGACGTGTTGAGGGCATTCCAGGATGGAGATAAATCAGCCTCTGTCATATGATGGAGGTTGAACTTGGGCCTTGGCCCCAAATAGCTATAAGCTGCCCTTTGGTTACCCTTGAACTTTAGGAAAATACACACCTAACGTGAAAATCTGGTTTGAGCTATGCTATGGGATCAGGGAAGAGTCTAAGGGTGGGCTGGTAAAAGAGCAGCAATGACCTTGTCTAGGACGACACAGTGGCTGGGCACTGCAGGAGAAAGTCAGCAGTAGCATGAACAGAGATCACAGGCAGGGCAAGGGCCAGCGTCCAGAGCCCATGCAGGCAGAAATATGGTGATGTCAGAGACTGACTAGCACCTGGGTGAATCCCCCTGCCCTGGAGACTGCCCAAGTCCCCATCACCACTGAAAGTGAGGCTGGAGGTTCTATATGAAAGTGGGGGGGGGGAGAGACAGGCAAAGAGGCATTATAATTTGGACATTGATAATAGCCTGTACCGATGAGCAGATGAAGGCTACCACATATTGGCATAATCTAACAGTTCAGGAGTGTACCTCAAGCCCTACTCTAATTTCCCATTAACACAAAGCCCCATTCCCAACATAGGTAAGTTTCTCTTTGGCCTTGAGTGCTGGCTAGACATCTTTTTGGTTGCTGCAGGGAAGAAAGTATACGAGTGTTTTCTCCCAACAAGGTATCCTGGGGAGCAGAGCTCTAAGACGCCATATGCAATATGTATTATATTAGATAGTATATCTAATATAATTGTATCATATATTATATATTATATCAGATAGTAACTTTTTGAATAAAAGGCTGTTCCCTGGCCAGTACATTCATGACTAGCAATGACCAAATAAAACTTGCGCTTGTCATAATCCATGTTATTGTTGAACTATTTGCCTCTAGCCCCCTGGAAATAAAATAATCGGGGGGAAAAGCCAATAGCCCCTACTGAGAGAAACAGTGTCATTTTGAAACATTTGTAACATTCCTATTTACCTTTTTCAAAATCTTTACCGGCAGAGTCACACTATCCCTCTAGTCATAATTTCAAGCACGTTGTCTCCATAGTGATGATTCAGGCTCCCGTTGCCATGGCGATCATTCTATGACTTCCATCAATCCTTCCCCTCCTTCCCATTACCGTCGTCAATTCTGCAATCCAGGCCCTTACTCTGTCTTCAGTACCTAGCACTGGACCTGACAAATAATAGGTGGTCAGTGTATTAAAATAGCTCTTACCTGATATGTCCATCTCCAGGCTTTGTCCTGTGGGTTTTTATGCTTTATCTTCTTTTTCTTTTCCTTTACTGGAATGTTTAAGTTGCCAAACCAAATACATCCTCATTTTAGACAACTCAAACAATATAGATGCCTGCAAAGTTAAAGTAAACATTCCTCTCCTTACCAAAATAAATTCTGGCTGGGTCAAAGATTTAAACATTAAAATAACTATAAAAGTTCTAGAAGAATTTATCATCTGTGATCAGCAAGATCGTTTTCAGCCAGAGCAAACTCCAGAAGCCATCCGGAAACAAAATTATTATATTTGACCATGTAAACATTTCTAAAGCTGCGTGGGGGAAAATGCCATAAACAAAGCTAAAAGACTAATGAAAAACTGGGGAATGTATTTATAAAGAAAATGGTAAAAAGTTAAACTTCCTTAGTTATCAAGGAGTATATAGGAATCAGTATGACAAAGATGATCAAGCCAGGAGAAAAATGGTCAAAAGAAACTAATGTTTGCAGAAAAAAGGAGCGACAGTCCAGAAGGCAAATGACAAGGTGTACAGCCTCACTCATAATTAAATAAGTGCAAATAAGCTACAGTGAATAAAGAGATAAGATTGTAGTTTCACTCATCTGACTGGCAAATATCGATGTTTAGTGAGGATTACTTCTGCAGGACTGAGGAGAAAATGAGCACTTTCATAAATTGTTGGGGGAAAATGGCCACTGGTGCATTCTTTCTGGAGGATACTTGGACAAATATCTTTCAGAACTAAAAACGCCCATCTCCTTTTACCATGAATCCTTCGGCCTTAAAGTTACCCAATATATATAGTTACAAATGTTTAGCAAAATGTAGGTACTAGAATGTTTATTGCTACATTGTTTTGAGGCAGCAAAAGATTGGAAACATTCACTATTCAAAAATAGGAGTCAAGTCAACAAAATTGCAGTAAATCCATATGATGAATAAGGATGCCCCTAAGAAAAGAATAAAATCATTCTATATCCTCAAGGATCAAAACAGTAAGTTGCAGAACACTGTGTAACATTTTTACGAGAATAGATATGTATGTATATATATACATATATATAGATATATATGTATATATATAGATATATATACATATATATCTGTGTGTGTATATATATATATATATGACATGAATATGTGCATTAAAATACTTTTGACAATAAATTACAGGAAACAGTTATCAGTGGGATGTGAGCTGGTGTGAAGAAAAGGAAAGAAACTTTCACTTTCATTTTATATCTTTTACTTGATACATTTTCTGTCTTATACATGTTTCATATATGACATTTAAAAAACTGACAGCAGGAGTTTCCTTTTCTCTACTCCAACTGCAATACCAGAGATACTTTTTATATTCCATGGTTTTTTTTTCTGTGTAGACAAGAAAGATACAAATATGCATTTTTGCATATGCACAATTACAGGGTTTTGTTCTTACCCAAATGGGATCTATATAGTTCTGCAATTTGCTTTTCTTAATTTATATGTCATTCACATCCTTCCATGTAAAGACATACTGCATAAAATTTCGTAGCTAAGTAGCTGCCCACACTGTCTGATTCATTGATTGAGCCCATGTGCTTTAAACACCAAACAGACGCCAGGCCTGCAGCGAGGCAATTGAGGAGGCAACATTGAATCAAACACAGTCCCAGAGGAGATGAATGAGTAAATGCCTGTGGTCAGGGTGTTCAGGGCAGTGAGGACCTACCTCACCCAGTTTGGTATTCAGCAGACCTCCCAGCCTGGGAGAGTGTAGAAGTCTGTGTTTTCCTCAAGCACCATGGAAGTGCATGGACAGAATTGTCTTCATTCTATGGTGTGTGTGTGTGTGTGTGTGTGTGTGTGTGTGTGTGTGCAGACTTTCTTATAGCAGACTTAGGTTCACAGCAAAACTGAGCAGAATATACTGTTTCCAAATACTCCTTGCCCCCAACTGTACAAAATGCCCCCCCATCCCGGCATTAGAGGGGTACGTTTGTAACACAGTGTACTTGCCCTTATTAGCCAAGGTCCCTAGTTGACATTAGGTTTCACTCTTAGTGTCGTACATCCTGTGGGTTTTGAGAAATGTATAATGACACGCATCCATCATTATGGTGCTATACAGAAGAGTTTCGCTGCCTTCAAAGTCCTCCCTGTACTGCCCATTCATCCCCTCCCTACCTCCTAATGCCCGGCAAGCCCTGATCTTTCTGCTGTCTTCACAGTTTTGCCTTTTCCAGAATGTTATGTAATAGGGATCTACGGTATGTAGCATTTTTGGATTGGCTTCTTTCATTTAGAAATATGCATTCAAGTTCCTAAATATCTTCCCATGGCTTGCTAGCTCATTTCTTGTTAGCGCTGAATGATACTCCGTTGTCTGGATGTGTTTACTTATCCATTCCCCTGCCACAGTATATCTTGGTTGTGTCCAAGTTTTGGCAATTATGAATAAAGCTGCTGGAAATATCCATGTGGAGATTTTTGTGTGAAAATAAGTTTTCAGTCCTTTGGGTAAATACCAAGGAGTACAATCATTGGGTTATACGGTAAGATTATGTTTAGTTTCGTAAAAAAATCAAACTTCAAAAGTGGCACAGTGCAGTGCTTTTTGAAATGACCTAGTCTCACCCCGAGTGCTCCCTATATGAGGTGTGCCTTCAGAGACTCTAGAAAACTTTCCCACTTGACCAATGTTTTCTCTCTAACTAAGATGTCTCTCCCTCTGCCCTTATGTGTCATCTTCTTGGTTTGAGACTTTGAGCTCTGTCAAAATGCAAACCCCTATATGATTAGTAACAATTTTCATTGTCATCTATTAGCTGTACCTTGACGAGGAATAAACATTCTGAAAGTGTTTTGATAAAGCAACATGGAGTGGAGGTTAAAGGGAAGAACAGTGTCCATAACTGGTCCATATCCTTCCTCTCCTAGGAGTGTTTGCTGTATCCGGGGAGAGATCTGTCCAATCTAGTAAGTAGGGAAGGAGCTCACGGTGAAGAGGAGGAGTTCATGTCCTTGGGGAGCTCACCACCTGGCATGTACGAACAACTTCGACGTAACATGGTAAGTTCTATAATTGCAAAAAACCATTTATCGTTGATTTTCAAATCATCTGCCTAGCTGCCAGTGAAAGTGTCAAATCATGTGTGGCCAGCTCTGAGGCAGAAAATACGGTTTGCGCTAACAGAGTAATAAAAACACCACAAAAGTTCAGTGGTGGGGCGCCTGGGTGGCTCAGTCAGTTAGGCGTCTGCCTTTGGCTCTAATTGCCATCCCAGGGTCCTGGGATCGAGTCCCACATCGGGCTCCCTGCTCTGTGGAGAGCCTGCTTCTCCCTCTCCCTCTCTCTCTCTCTCTCTCTCTCTGTCTCTTGAAAATAAATAAATAAAATTAAAAAAAAATAAAAGTTCAGTGGTGAGCATGACTGACTCAGCGTGGAGGGTCTGAGAAGTCTTCACACGGGAGGCAAAATATGCCACCATATGCATGACTTTTCCTAGCACAGGGAGAGACCGAGCTTTTAAAGTAGACAGGTCAGTGTGTGCAAAGGTGTCGAAGTGAGAAAGAGTATGGTCTGCTCGGAGAGAGAACAAGTGGTTCAGAGTAGTGGGAGGAAAAGTCTGCTGGTGGAGGGAAAGGGCGTTGGTAGGAGAAAGGATTAAATGTGGCAGCATGTGAAGGACTTTCATGTGGAATTTCACAAGGAAATGGACCTGGTCCAGTAGGCCTGTGCTGTCCAGTAGGAGAGCCACTGACCACATACAGCCCTTGAGTACATGAAATGTGGCTAGAGCAACTGAGGGGCAGAATTTTTAAAATTTATAAATGAAAATGGTCTAAAATAAATGGCAGTAGATTGCATGTTGATTATATTTTAGATATGCTGGTTTAAATTAAAATTAATTTCACTTATTTCATTTTACTTTTAAAAATGAGGGTAGGGGTGCCTGGGTAGCTCAGTGGGTTGAGGCTCTAACTCATGATTTTGGCTCAGGACACGATCTCAGTTATCATGAGATCAAGCCCTGAGCCAGGCTCCTTTCTCAGCACAGTGTCGGCTTAGACTTCCTCTCCCTCTCCCTCTGGCCCTCTCCCCTCTCCCCCAACTCTATCTCAAATAAATAAATAAACCTTTTTTTTAAAATGAGGCTACTAGAACCTTTAAAATTACATATTCAGCTCATGTAATATTTATTTTGGACAGGTTGCTATAGACAGTTGGGAACCCTTGAGAGTTTTTGAGAGAGAGAAGAACATGATTGAGTTGGGGTTTTATAATTACAAGGGGAGTGAAGGATGGCTTGGTGGGAGAGTTCACCCAGGAGTAAGGTGAATAACCAGTTAGAATACTATTGCTGTAGTTCCCTTAAGAGCCAGTAAGGACCTAAATAAGGTAGTAGCAATGGAAGTGGGGGGCTATATTGAAAATATATTTAGGAAAGGAAGTTAGTACGGCTTAGTAATGGCTCTAGGGGTGTGTTGTGCAATAAAGAATTTAACTTTTGTTCCTGGTTCCTGGGAGGTAACCTCAAAACCCTGGGAATCTCCCAAGTGATAGGAGTGTCACTGTTATTCATGGCGGACCCCTCGGACCACACCTGAGTTACACTAATGAGGTGACTCATGGTGGGCCCCTAGGTAGTCTCAGGATGGGGGCTGGCCATGCCAGAAAGACCAATCATTTGAGTGGGGGGTTGGGGCTTTGAGCTAAGTGATACCAGCCGGACCTCCTACCTTGGGGAGAGATGAAGGGGCTAGAGATAGAGATCAGTCATGTGGCCAGTGATTCAAGCAATCATGCCTGTACAATAAAACCCTAATAAAAACTCTGGACACTGAGGCCTGAGTGACCTTCTGCACATGGATGGGCTGGAAGGGTGTTGTGTCCTGAAGACACAGAAATTTCACATTTGGGACCCTCCCAGAACTTGTACTGTGGTCTCTTTGGGGGACTTGTCCTGATCTGTATCCTATATAATAAACCATAATCAGAAGTATAACACTTTCCTGAGTTCGGTGAGTCATTCTAGTGGATTATCAAACCAGAAGGGGTTATGGAAAACCCCTTAATTTTTAGCCAGTTGTGGTTGGCATCTGAAAATGAGAGCAGTCCTGTGGGAGGATGGGCTCTCAGCCTGTGGAAGTTAACCATACTCTGTCCAGCCAGTGTCAGGGTTGCATCGCAGGGTGAAGGAGAACAGGTTGAGGATGGCTCCACAGTTTCTAACTTAAACATGAAGGGAACTCAGTAAGAGATGTGGGTCTGGGTCAGAGCCCGGGAGGACAGACTGAGCCCTATTCCTGTCAACTTTGATGAATCCCTTGTCTTCAGGGTTGAGATGTCTAGGAAGCTACACCGTTGGAGTTTGGGAGAGAATCTGGGCCACAGAAGAAGACTCAGGAGTGCCCCATATGCAGGATATTGAAATAGGAATTTTTCTGCCTTCGTGTCCTCTAAAGCCCTTGCTCCTTCCATCTGCTGTCCCCTGGCTAGACAGATCTTCTGTGCCTTTGCCTTTTCTACCAAAACTCCACCCAAGGGACTCCTCTTCACGCTCTTCCCACCCTGGCCAGAGGTGATCCCTAAAACTGTCTTCCCACCCAACTATGGAGCTGATGATCTGGCGAGGGTAGCTAACCAGGTGGCTCGGAGCACATCCGCACACCCGGCGAGCCGGCCTGCCGTTCACTTCTGCCCTCCCCAATTTCCATCTGATAACCTGCTCCGTGACTCTTGCCCTTTTCACGTTGTCCCCTGGATGGGGAGGGCACAACTTGGAACCTTCGCAAGGTGGTTTGTCTTATCTCTTGTACGTTATATAACACGGTGAGCTAGTTCATTATTTTAAATACTTAAAAGTACTCTCTCCACCCAACATGGGGCTCGAACTCATAACCCTGAAATGAAGAGTCACATGCTCCATCGACTGAGCCAGCCAGGCACCCCCAGAATCTGAATTTTTAACAAGATCACTAGGTGATTCGAATGCACAGTAAAGTTTGAGAAGCCCTGCTCAGAGAACTTCGGGTAGTTTCGTGAAACGCTATTATGATGCCAGGGAAATTAAACTTCAATCCCATTGTACACACTGGCTGCTTGGTGAGGACTCTCCATGTCGTGGTGAGCATTTCTAATGAGCTGCTGGAGAGAAGAGTCTCCCTCTGGCTCAAGCGCGTTCTCCCACCTCAGAACTGGAGAAGAATCTCGAGAGAGTTACCTTCGCTCAGCACAGTGGTGCGGAGATGGGCTGTGCATTCAGGGTGGCTCTGAGCAAAGTGAACCCAGTTTCTTGATGCTTTGATTTCTTGGAATGGAGTTTGGGGAAGAAATGTGGTCCATGAGCAACAAGACCCACCCATCACTACCTGAACATCAGGACTGTTTTAGAGCCCAGTGCATTCCTTCTTTTAATGGCTTAAGAAAACACCTTTGCCTGGATTCAGAATTCAGATTTTCTTTCTTTGGGTTTCAGCTCTTAATGGTTTTGCCTGGGATTTCGATGTGTACCTTCTTTCGAATTAAGTGCCTTCAGATTTGGGTGTTAATGGTTTGGTTTGCTACTTGGAGCTGTAATTATCCCATGACTCTGGGGAACCAGGAGCTCATGGAAAGTGCACTGATTAAGAAGTGTGGGTTATAGTTTCTTGCTGTGCCCCATATTAATTTCCTGGGGCTGCACTAATAATACCTCACCACAATTTGAAGACTTAAAGCAACAGAAATTTGTTCTCCCACAGTTCCAGAGGATAGAATTGGGAAATCAGCCTGTCTGCAGGATGTGCTCCCTCTGAAAGTTCTAGAGAAGAACGCTTCCTTGACTCTTCCATATCTGGTGGCCCTCGCTGTTCCTCGGCTTTAGGCTATGGAACTCCTGTCTCTGCCTCTTGTCTTCAGGTGGCCTCCTCTGTCTCTCTGTGTCTTCTCTTCTATCTCTTATAAGGACATTTGTCATTGGATTTGGGTCCATCAGAGTCCAGGATGATCTCTTCTTGAGATCTTTAACTTCATCATGGCTTCAAAGATTTTTTTCCCCAAATAGAGTTACATTCACAGATTCTTGTGGTTAGGACATAGACAGATTCTGGAAGAGCCTTCCGTCAATACGCTACAGACCCTAGCAAGCTGTGTGGCTCTGGACAGGACCGCTAAGGCTCAGGTGTCCCATCTATGAGATATCTTTAACTGGAGTGCTGATATTTGGTGACTCCCAGAGTCGTTTACTTGAGAGCTCTGTCCCCTGGCAGAATAGGACAAATGACGAAAACACTCTCGAGTACTTCTATTTTTTAAAGTTATCTTTTAAAATCTTTTAATCCTATGGTTTTCTGTTTTTACATTGATTAATTAAGCAAATATTTGCCGGGGGCACAATTCTCAGCAAGGTGTTGGAATGCAGTGATGAACAAAATAGTGAGATTCCTGCCCTCACAGAGCTTGCATTCCATTAAGCTCGTATTTTATGCTACTGGAGAAGAGAGGCGATAAAGAAGTAACAAATTCTCAAGCTAATGAGATAGCACCACATGCCATAAAGGAAATAGGGTGATGGAGAGAGGTACCATACAGGCTGACCAGGAGGTCTGGTCTCTGGCTCGGGGAAGATCATAGTCTTCCATTGTTCTGTGCCGCTGAGAACCACCCCTTCCCCCGCCCCACCCCGCCCGAGTGCTGTGTCTGTTCTGGGCACTGCGTGTGGTCCAAGTCAAACAGGTCCATTAAAGACCGTCTTGCACTATGCCATGTGTAAAAGAAAAAAAAATGGCTCCAAATCACTTTAAAAATAATAAGCACTGGGGGTCATATTCAACTGATCGATCATTGAACTCTACCTCGGAAGCCAACAATACACTGTATGACAACTAATTGAACGTAAATTAAGTTCAATTTAATTTAAAAATTGTCAGAGGAAAAAAAATGTAGATCTTCACTCTAGGTTTTCTGGAAGTCACAATACAGATGTTTAGGTGAAAAATTCGCAGGAAAAAAATTCTCAAACTTTCTCACGTGTTGCAGCCAAGTTCCACACACCTGCCAGCCTCAGCTTCTCCTCTCTCTGTCGCTGTCCTTTCATACCCTCCACCCCAGGGCTGCCTCACAAGGACCCCTTCAAAAAGCCTGACCTGTCCATGTCTGCCCCTTTCCCACTGCCCGCTGGTGAGCGTGTTTCCCTCTGATTTCTCCTCCCGCAACAAGTACCCTGCTCGGTACAAATGGAGCCTCTCATCCCACTGCGCATCCCTTAAGGTGGCCATGGAGAGAAAACGCAGGAAATATTTATAGGGACTCGGTAGGCTGGTCCCAACATTCCCTCACATTTATTTCATTCTTATTATGTGCCATGGCCTGTGCTACTTTGTGAAGCAGGTAATGTTCTTATCCTCATTCCCAAAAATGGGGAAACCAAGGCTCAAAAAGGCCCTAGACCCTGTCTAAATTCACAGAGCTGTAAAGTGGCAAAGAGAGGATTTGCACGGAAGAAGCGTGACTGGGGGCTCCAGTGAATTCACTGGGACTGGTGAGGCCATCAGCACTGCGGGGGAAAAGCAGGCGGAAGGACAGGCCCTTGGCTTTGGGAGCCATACGGGTAAAGCTAAGTGACTGGTACTCTGTGTTCAAACTCCCAGTTTATTCCTGAGGTTAAATATGGAAGTTGCTCGTTTTCTATTTCACTTCCTTCTTTGTTCAACTGTCAACTCTCATTTTTAGAATTCAATATGCCAACGTCTTCCTGAAGAAATACAAAATGAGAGGTGGCGATACCTACAGGAGACTCAGCATCAGAACTGAAGCTCTGGGAGCTTCATAGCTTCGCCGGGTTCCTTTGGCGACTTCCATCCCTAGCAGTTGGAGCTGACGGCTTGGGGAGCACCCTGGGGCGAAAGAGGGTTCAGACTGTGGGTCCGATGCACACTAACTGGGGGGAGGGGGTGCCCAAAGGCTTCATGTCCCCTGACTTTGTTAGGTTCTTGGCAGCAGTACCTATGATAGGGAATAAACCTGCTCTCTTCCTCTTGGGGAGAAACAGCTGACCCCAACCATATCAATAGCGCAGTCATTGGTGCCCCGGGATTATCACAAAGTCTAGCTAAGACCTACTCCTGACGGTCCCTCTCCATGGTCAACTGGGAACAGCTTTCGGACAAGGTTCTTATTCGTAGAATGATGACCAAGAAAGCAGCCCACCCCGGTTGGGCCTCCCTGGAGAGCCGGTGCGGCTTATAACACTGCCTTACTCTTGCCGGTTCTCTCCCAACACCCCCGGCATTCTGGACTCAGGCTCCTTTTGGCCTCTATGGCACAATCCCGATTTGTTTTTTATAGTCAAGGCCTGGTATCTGGAAACATTACAGGCCTGACTTACAAAAGAAGGACAGTTTTAGAATCCTTTGTGATCATTCTCCAGACCAAAAGACTGGCTTCCTATGACCCAGAAACCAGGGCCAAAAAGGTTTTTCTTTCGCTGCCTTTCTTTCGCTGTTGCTCCCCTACAGGGCAACAGGGACCCAGTCCTTCCCAGACACCGCATTTGCGTCACCATAATAAAGTCACTGATCCTCACGTGACATCATTCACACAGCAGTGTTGTCCTTTGGGTCCTTTTGATATTAGAAGGGGATTTTCCTCTTGGTGCCAGAAAGACTTCAGCTCTAGTCTTCTTTCTTCTCATGGATGCAAAGACCTCTTCCCCCTTAGGCTAAGGCTGCACAGTCTCTTTCCCCCACTTCACAGATTGGGAGAAAGCAGAAGTGCATGAACCTAACCTCCTGTCCTTCCCAAGAGAACTTGATCCCTGCCGTCCCCTCACCGTGTCATCCACTACCCAGCCCCTCGCGCAGCAGGCATGACTCAGAGGACAGTGACTCCAACTCTAGCACTTGCTCATTCGAGCCATTCAGAGCACGGCGGACCTAAGATGTCAATTCAGGCCAGCAGAAAGGGCTTGTATTAAATCCTAGAAGGAATGGCTGCTTCTCTTACTTTCCCGTGGGGTGTGAGCAGAAAAATGCATTGTGGTTGCTGACCACAGAAGGAATCAGCTTTAGGATGAAGCTTCAACTTGGATGGCAAAGAGCAGAGTTAGAAAGAGATAATCAAGGGGCGCCTGGGAGGCTCAGTGGGTTAAAGCCTCTGCCTTCAGCTCAGGTCATGATCTCAGGGTCCTGGGATCGAGCCCCACATCTGGCTCTCTGCTCAACGGGGAGCCTGCTTCCTCCCTCCCTCCCTGGCTGCCTCTCTGCCTACTTGTGATCTCTGTCTGTCAAATAAATAATTTTTATTTTTATTTTTTTAAAGAAAGAGACCATCGATAACATAAATTTCCACCACAGAAACAGCCAGTTGTGGTGACCTGTTCTACATTCCGTTGACTAGTGAACGTGCTCGTCGTTTTTACCAGTGTGTGTCAAGATTTCTGGTTTTGATGTTGTTGTTCTGTTGTTTGGGTTATGGGTTTGTTGCTTTGTTGGTTTGTTTCCTTGTGAAAAGGTCTTACTCTGCCCTGTACTTCGGTCTTGTCCCACCTCAGGAAGCCTGTCACTGTCTCAAATCAGTTATTCAAGTCAGAGCCCCGGGAATCAGATCTGTTTTTACTTCTCCTGCCTCATCTCCAGAACTTAGTCGTCAGAAAGCTTATTAATTCTAACCTCCAACGTATCTTCATCTGGTTTCCCTTCTCACTGGCTGACCTGGTACCTGGTTTCCCTTCTCACTGGCTGGCCTTCCTATAATCCATCATCCAGGCAGAACTCAGAATGATCTTCTTCTTAAAGCATAGGTCATGTTATTCATCTGAAAACTTTCTAGTGCTTTCTCCTTTACAAAAAATCCAAGTATCTCATAATTATATGAACGACGATGCCAGTCTAATAAAAATCTCAAATAAAAGTTCATTTCTCTTTCACACAACAGACAATCCTGCCCCGTGAGGCTGTTTGGAGACCCAGTTCCCTTCCATCTTCTCACTGCCCCTTCCACAGGCTCGCATTCTGTCTTCATTCGCAAGGTCGGTCCCTCAAGGGATGGGGAAAGAGAGGAAGTCAAAGACGAGCACTTTCCCTTCAACCGAGTGAGGTGGGTGTCATGCCCATCGCCTCTGTTCGTATTCCACGGGCAATGACTTTGGTGGTATGGCCACACCTCACCACAGAGAAGTCTGGGAAGCTTCGTGTCTGGCTAAGTGCTCCCGTAAAACTCTTTTGCCGAGGAAGAAAAGGGAGAAGATGTGGGGAGGGTGACCAGCCGTGCGCTGTACTTGGTGTGGCCTTCAAGGCTTAGATGGCTTGGCCCCTACAGCTCCTGAAACAGCCCTCCTACCTCTCTCCTAGTTCACTGAGGACGAGCTGCGGAGGCTTCCTTTCTGCTCCTCAAACATCCTGAACTCATGCCTGCCTTAAACCCTTTGTACTCGCTCACTCGCTCTCCCTCAGCCTGGAACCCTCCGGCGATCCTCGCAGCTGGGCTCCTTCTGAATCCCCAGGTAGCAGTGGGGAGTCTCTTCCTCTGACAGACGCTCCTTCTCTAATCACCCTTCCAGAACCGTCCCACCTCTTCGCTGTCAGTGGCTCTAACTCTGCTGCGTTTTCTTCACAATGCGTGAGATCATTTACTTGTTTTCACATTGGCTGTCTCCCTCCCTGGACATCTCACTGGAGTTCCGTGAAGTTAGGGGCTTTGTTTCTCTTGTTCTTGTTTACTGAGGTTACAACCTCAGTTACAACCAAAATATTGTAGAGACATGGTAGGTGCCCAAATAATCCTTTTAAAAGTAACTTGAGGGGTGCCTGGGTGGCTCAGTTGGTTAAGTGTCTGCCTTTGGCTTAGGTCATGGTCCCAGGGTCCCACATTGGGCTCCCCACTCAGCAGAGAGACTGGTTCTCCCTCCTGCTCTGCCCCTCCCTCCCCCCACCAGTAGTGCTCTACCAAACGCTCTTTCTCACTCTCTCAGATAAATGAATAAGATCTTTTTTAAAAAAGTAGATTGAATGAAAAGATTCTAAGCAATATCTCCCCATCTCATCTTTGTGCAATTATCTTTCAGATCAACACTTAAGACTTTGCGTTTTTCCCTTCTAATTTTATTTTGTCAGATTTGGCTCACTTGCCTGAATCTATAGATCCCTCTTGGGATTCGATTCTGGACCTGCCCACTCCCTGGCTTAGGATCAGGACCTGCGGGTCCTCCCAGCCTCTCATGCAAGTTGCTGTCGGCCTCTTGCGCTGTGTCAATGAGCACTCACCATTCCCAGGGTCTTTGTGTTTGCTTTTCATTTAATCTCCCACTTGAATATGTGTCCCCACAGTTTCTACGCTGGTTTACAAGCAGGAATTGTGTGTCTTAAGGGGTGATGAACCAGGATTCAGGAGATGTGAGAGCCAGCCCCAGTGCCGCTTTGTCAGAGTCATTCCCCTTCTTGGGGTCTTCATTTTCGCATATGTAAAATAGAGGGGGAAATGCCTTCTCTGCTTGCCTCACAGAACTGTTACAAGGATCAGATAACAGCATATATAAACATGCCATGGAATGGTCCCAGATTCTACTGAAGTAGATGGTAGTACTCCAGGACACCAGGCCAGATGACAGGAGTCAGGGAGACACTGTGCAATGTGGGAGACTGTTGGGGAGCCTGTGTCCAAAATCACCAGCTCCCCCCACCTTATTTCTGTACACAGTAGGGTGTCTTGGCCTTTTTCCTCCAGTCTTCGTGTCAAGCATAGAGACATCTCCTCAGAGAAGACATCAAAAAAATCCCTTTGTGCAAGATGACGAAAGAATGGCCTTGATAAAAAGGGAACCAGTGTACCCCAGGGCCTTATCACTGCACATGTTGAAGTTTCTCCAAAATTGCCAAAGAGGATTGCACTCCTAACTACAACAACAACAAATCCTTAGAATCTTCTTTTCATATGTTCTCAAGAGCTCAAATAAATGACGGTTATACCCCCAATCTGTGTGTGTTTAACTCTCCAAATCCTCGAGCCCATCCTGACCATCATCCTTTGCGCTCTTCTCTCCGGCACTCCGATCCTTCCATGTGAACCAGTGAAGCCAGACCTGGGTGCCCTGCATTCTTCCCTCACCGCTATCTTGTCGGATACTGGAAATTACGGGCACTGAGCTGGCTGTTGACAAATGGGTGCACACTGCAAGAGAAGGAGGCTGAAGAGTGCTCATAACACTGGTGTTTCCTACCTATTACATTGATCTGTTGCCTTTTAGATGAAAAGAAACTGAGGCCAGACACAGCGGCGAGGAAGGGAACAGACACCGGGACTACAGCAGGCACAGAGTTTGAGAGTATTTTTAGTTATGCTTTATCCTCCCCATGACCGGGAGAGGATGTCCTCCAAGCCCCCCCGTTGTCTAATCTTCATGTCTCTATTTTGTAGACGTAGCTTCTACTCTTGTGTGGTTCTCTTGAGCTTGGGCATAGTAATCCCTAGTCTAGCCATTGGTGAAAACTCCGCGAATAGCTCACCTATGGGCCGGTTGCCTCCTTCGTGTCTCACCTGCGGCCTCTTCAGTAACATCTGGGGATAAGAATCCTCAGCTGAACTGAGCGCTGAGGTTAGCGGCCAGCACAGGGCACCTCGGGTGTTCCTATACCCCAAATCTTTGGCCTCTCACCCATGGCTTAGTAGTGAAAACAGTCCCCATCTCCTGCCCTCCAACCCCTCTAGCTTGTATGTCATCGTGAAAGAGAGCAGGGTTTTTTGTTTTGTTTTGCTTTGTTTTTTGTTTTTTGTTTGTTTGTTTTGTAAATCTCTTTTAGAAGTTTTCCAAGCTCTGCGTTAGCATACAGCAAAGACGAAAGCCCTAAAGTGACTGAGATCATTTGTCCAGGCTGAGAGGTGACCTGGATGTGTAAGGGTCTGGGCACTTCAGCCACATGGCAGTGACTGGCCTCTAGCCCTCCCGAGGTCAGAGCTTTCAGAGCGTCGGAAATGATCCTGCTCTGGTTTAGCGGAGCGAACACTGGGCAGCCTACAAGGTGCCGGACGCCACAGTGAGCTGAAGGACACAGAACAGGTGCAAAGCACTCGCGCTGCTGTGGGTGGACGGACGCAAAAAGGGACCATGGTGCAGTGACAGGTTGAACAGTGCTGGGGAGGATGAAGCGAGCGCTCTTAGCCCAGCGCGGTGAGAGCAGGGCTTCCTAGAGGACCGGACACCCAAACTGAAGCCTAAAGCGTGCATAGGAGAATGCACAGAGAGAAGAAGGCATTCTGTCATACAGGCTCAGAGGTGCAAAACCACATGGTGTATTCAGATGCGACCAACGGTTCTGCATCCGCAGAAGCAGAAACCGGCCCTCGAGCTGCAGCGGCAGGAAGGGCGGGGGAGGGGGGGCAGATCACAGAGAACCTTCTGTAGGTTCTCAGGCACTTGGTTTTGTGTCCCAAAGACCATGGGGAGCCAGAAACGTTTTCAGCAGGGAGGGACAGGGTCAGACTTTATTAGTCTTGCCACGCATCTTAATTCTGAATGAACTCTTTGTTATTTGAGTTTTCTGCTTAGAAAACATTCGCACATACGGAATTTCGTAACTGAGGGTCATTACCAAGATGTGATGTGGCTTTTGTGCTTGCCGTCTTGAATGAACTGTGTGCTGCTAGTTTGGGGGTTTTTTTTTTGCTTTGTTTTGTTCTGTTGTGCCTGGATCCAGGGGCCCAGGAACACATCTGTTTGTGGCACACAGCCCGGGGCCCCGTTCTTCGTGTGCCAGGCACCTTCTACTTCAAAGCTGAGATGAGTAGCTCCCTTTTACACCATACAGTTCTTACACTGAGGGTCTTTAGATAGATTTTTTTTTTCCTTTCTCAAACTGTGAGGAGTATTGGACAGCTTTATAAAAAATGCTGGTCTCCTAAAATCAAGAATTTAAAACATTTTACTTAGTCCTGAATTTCTCTGGGAGATAAAAATGTGCTGATAATTTTCTTGGAATGAGAGACATGCTTGCTGTGATAAAAAGAGTTGTTTGCTAATTCTTGAAGCGTTTTCTCTCTGAAGCTCTGAAAGTGGACGCAAAAGCCCTCAAATGGCTGGAGAAGAAGTTTCCTTTTCAAAATTCCCCATGAACAATTCTGAATGACCAGGGTTTGGATCCTTATGAAAATCCACCTTCATTTAATAGAGTTATTTAAATCTGAAGAGTCTTGGGGAAATGAGGACTCCCCAGGTGCTCATGAGGAAAACTTGTACGCGGTGCTCACTTCTCTTGAGGGAAGAACTCTTGATAAATAGATTTTTCTCCTCCAGAATCTGCTGAGACACATCTGTCCAGAAGCACTTTAAAAGATGCTCAACATCACTTGGCATCAGGTAAATTCAAATGAAAACCACAGTGAGATATCAAATCACACCAGTCAGAATGTCTAGTATCAAAAACACAAGAAATAACAAGTGCTGGTGAGGATGCAGAGGAAACGGAGCTCTCCTACCCTGCTGGCGGGTATGCAGGCTCCTGCAGCTCCTGGAAAACAGCATGGAGGTTCCTCGAAAAGGTGAAAATAGAGCTACCCCAGGACCCAGCAACCGCACTACTGGGTATTTATCCCAAAGATAGAAATAGAGATTCTAAGGGGCACCTGTACCCCAGTGTTTGTAGCAGCAATGTCCACGGTAGCCAAACCATGGAAAGAGCCCAGATATCCATACAGCCATCAAAAGATGGTTGGAGGGGCGCCTGGGGGGCTCAGTGGGTTAAGCCTCTGCCTTCGGCTCAGGTCATGGTCTCAGGGTCCTGGGATTGAGCCCCACATCGGGCTCTCTGCTCAGCAGGGAGCCTGCTTCCCTTCCTCTCTCTCTCTGCCTGCTTCTCTGCCTACTTGTGATCTCTGTCTGTCAAATAAA